>NC_079516.1:31225053-31420692 GCF_000801105.2 Raphanus sativus
GCCTGGCGACTACGGCCAGCACGGACGCTAGCCGCCGGCGGCCACGGCCAGCACGGGGCTAGCCGCCCGGCGACCACGGCCAGCACGGGCGCTAGCCGCCGGCGGCCACGGCCAGCACGGGGCTAGCCGCCCGGCGACCACGGCCAGCACGGGCGCTAGCCGCCGGCGGCCACGGCCAGCACGGGGCTAGCCGCCCGGCGACCACGGCCAGCACGGGCATTAGCCGCCGGCGGCCACGGCCAGCACGGGGCTAGCCGCCCGGCGACCACGGCCAGCACGGGCGCTAGCCGCCGGCGGCCACGGCCAGCACGGGGCTAGCCGCCCGGCGACCACGGCCGCGACCGGAATCGGCTGCTCGGTTCCTTCGGCTTGTGCGTGTTTTTGCGTAGGTTTTTCCTCGTGTAGAAAATGTTTCTAGCCGTTGATTTCGAGATGATGAATCTCGAACTTAATATTTTTCAAGGTTTCTCGATTAACAATTAGTCTCTCGAGGTTGCTCTAACATCTTTCATGTTTTTCCGAGGACCTTCAGGTATCGATTTCATCTTAATCGATCTTGATCCCAGCAAGAAGTTATTTCCTAGAACGTTGTTGATTTTTTATTTTACGAGAGTTATTTTACAAAATGTTGTCGAGTTAATTTTACGGAAAATGTTTTGTAAAATGTTGTCGAGTTTAATCATGCAAAAGCTGTCTCGTGAAATATTTTCGAGAATTTATTTTACGAAAGGTGTTCCGTAAAATGTTGTCGAATTTTATTTATAGAAACGCTGATTGGTAACCCGATCAGTCGTGCTTTCTGTTTCATGAGTAATCTGGGGTTTCTCCGCGATTTCCAGGAGAACAAATCTTTTTCCGGGAAATTCTAAAAAACATTTCCAGTCGAAACTCTACTCGGTAATCAGACCGTCATATCAGCCTTGGGCTCGATCCTTCCTAAAATCGTATGTGGGTCGTTTAGCCGTGATTCGGCCCCCTTTTGGGCTGTCTTGGGACTTAGACGTTTTAACGATTTTTCTTTAGAAAAAGCCGTTGATGTGACGCTGGTTTTTCCGAAAGGATTTCAATTCTCCGTATAGTTAAGGCAACTGGTGTTCAAGCTAACCATAGCCTGTTTTATACGGTAGGCAGGAATCCGTCTCCACTACCAAGTCTTTTTATGAATTTTCCCGAAGTCTTTCTTCGATAATCCCAAACGAGGGGGGTTGTGTCCATGGACCCGAGGACCGTGTTGCAAGAACTTGGACGGGGGTGCATGGTTGATAGGACCCGAACTTGGTTGGGATGGTCCGTTCTCGGAACGTTTGTCCGTAAGATGATAATCTTATATAACCGTTTGCATAAGCGTTGGTCGTAGGAGCAGTCACTGCTGAAGTTGTTTTACCAGCGTCGATGTGAGCTGCGAGTTTGTCTTTCATATTTCCAGACATTACTTTGATCAAGCGTTTTGCGGCCGTAAGAGTAAGAGTAATCCGTCCCCCCCTCTCTCTAGCGCCAAACTGTGGGAACCGAAATTCGCACTGTCGATTTTGATTAAGTAAAACGGAGGAAAGCTAAGTAAACCTAACTTTCCCTGAAGGTCCGGATTCTCTGCGACAACCAACGACAAGTGATCAAATAAATGCGGAAAGGTTTTATTGAGATTTGGGACTGGACCTTAAGGAAGGCTGCCTACGTACCCCTTTCGAGGATCAAGTCGGACGTAGTTCAGTTGGAAGGGTTTGAACAAGAGATCGAACTGCCTGGCGGAGTTCGTCTAGTACGAGCGTTAGTCATAGAAACGGGCATGTCGAGAATAATGCCTAGGGTTTCTATGTGCGGAACTCTAAGTAAAAGGATTGTTAGATCCTTCCGAGAGAGACATGAGTCTGCGATTAAGATTTGAGACTGGACCTTAAGGAAGGCTGCCTACGTACCCCTTTCGAGGATCAAGTCGGACGTAGTTCAGTTGGAAAGATTTGAACAAGAGATCGAACTGCTCCTACAACGGGGGCTAGCCGCCGGCGGCCAGGACCAGCACGGGGGCTAGCCGCCGCCGGCCAGGACCAGCACGTGCGTCTCGACGAGGGCTTCGATTTGATATCTTGATCGTTCTCTGGGTCCTCACGGTTTGAGAGAACGGGCTCTTTGAAGTAAACCTTTGATTATAACGCGTTATAACGCGACTAAATCTGAGTTGGTTTTCTCGTAAAGTTTATCGTGTAAAACAAGAACGATCGACTTTAACATAGGTTTTTTAAGCTGTACGACTTGTCTTGGTTTCGACGCTTGTTTTATGGAAAGTCCGCGCATGATAAATATTTTTAGCCGTTGATTTCGAGATAACCGTTTTTGACCCCAACAGATAGCGTGCAGTTTCTTATCTTTTTGTTGCCCTAGAACTGCTCCAACTGCGAAATCACTTGCATCGCACATAATCTCGAAAGGTAGATTCCAATCCGGTGGTTGTACGACTGGGGCAGTTATAAGAGACTTCTTCAGGGCTTCGAAGGCTCTTTGCATTCTGGTGTAAAATCGAATTTAACCTCTTTGCATAGAAGATTATTCAAAGGTCTAGCAATCTTAATGAAATCTTGTATGAATCTTCTGTAAAATCCGGCATGCCCAAGGAAACTCCTTATGTCTTTAACATTTGTGGGTGCCGGTAGACCAGTCATTACTTCGATTTTGGCCCTGTCCACTTCTATTCCAGCTGCAGAAACTTTATGTCCAAGGACTATACCATCGTTTACCATGAAATGACATTTTTCCCAGTTTAGGACAAGATTCTTTTCTTCGCATCTTTCCATTACTTTGCACAAGTTGTCTAGGCAATCCTTAAAACTTGATCCGTAAACCAAAAATTCGTCCATAAAGACTTCCATGAAATCTTCGATCATGTCTGTGAATATTGACATCATGCAGCGTTGGAAAGTGGCAGGTGCGTCACATAGTCCAAATGGCATTCTGCGATATGCAAACGTTCCGTAGGGCAAGTAAAAGTTGTCTTTTCCTGATCTTCTGGATGTATCGGTATCTGGAAAAATCCCGAATATCCGTCAAGAAAACAATAATATTTGTGGTTGGCCAGTCTTTCTAGCATTTGATCGATGAAAGGTAAGGGAAAATGGTCTTTCCTAGTAGCAGCATTCAGTTTCCTATAATCGATACACATTCGATGTCCAGTGATAGTGCGTGTAGGTATATGTTCATCTTTATCATTTTTAACCACTGTGATCCCTCCTTTCTTTGGTACAACATGCACATGGCTTACCCATTTACTGTCTGAGATAGGATATATAACTCCAGCATCCAGAAGTTTAATTATCTCTTTTTTCACTACCTCTTTTAGGTTTGGGTTAAGTCTCCTTTGCTGTTCTATAGATGTTTTCGCATCTTCTTCGAGGTGGATACGGTGCATGCAAAGGTCAAGAGCTATTCCGAGAATATCATCGAGAGAATACCCGATCGCTCTCCTATACTTACACAGTTTGTTTAACAGGAGTGCAAGCTCTCCATTCGTGAGATTGGCATTAACAATGACAGGATATGATTTATCGCAAAGGAACACATATTTCAGGCCAGCTGGAAGTGGTTTTAGCTCAACCTTGGGTGCTTTTTCTTTACTCCAGTTAGTCGATGAAGAAGATGATCGATCGATAGTTTCTCTGAGGTATTGATCCATAATAATTTCCGAATTGTCATTTTCTTCGTTTGCTGTTTCGATACTTGCGTCCATAAGGTTCGCATATTCCTCTGTCCTGCTATCTACGCTCAGAATTTCTTGTTCATCAGGAGTGAATATGTCTTCTTGTGGATTATCGGAACATATATCCATAAAGTATTCCTTCTCTAGCTCATAAACTTCTTCTGTGTAGAAGGCGTGATCGTCTATCAGAGGATGTTTGACTAGCTTTTCCATGTCGAAGTTCATTGATATATCTCTGACATTTAAGTTAATCTTTCCTCCTTTAACATCTATGATTGCTCCTGCAGTAGCCAAGAAGGGCCGACCCAATATAAGGGGGTCCTTCGGTACTTGTTTATACTTTAATACAACGAAATCCGTTGGTATGAAGCAATCGTCAATTTTGATTGGTACATCTACGAGGATCCCTTCAGGTACCCTAATAGAACGATCAGCTAGAACTAGCGTGATTGGCATTGGAACGAATTCATCATAACCTAATGAAACTGCCACAGAGTATGGCATGAAGTTTACACTGGAACCAAGATCACAAAGAGATCGAGGAAAACGTGCGTTTTGTATCTTGCAATCTAGGACAAAACTGCCAGGGTCAGTCCTTTTGATTGAAGTTTCTCCTTGTACCATCGCACTTACTTCCTCTGACACCATCATAACGCTTTGTTCTCCACTCGAGGATATCATATCTTTTACGTACTTCTTCACCGAGGGGGCTATCTTAATGGCGTCACTGAGAGGCATCTCGAAAATGATTTTATCGAAGGCCTTTTTGCAAATTGCATGTTCCAATTCCTTCTTAGTTTGCGGTTTGTTTGGAGGAAATGGTGGTGGAGTTCGATAGACTCGTTCAGTCCCGGTAGGCTGTGTATCACAATCGTTAGTGCTACCAGACGGTCGATCGTTTTCCCTCTCAGTGGGTCGATCGATATTTGGTTCGTCTAAGCGATCGATCTCGATCTCGGCATCAGGATTCTCTTTTTCTTAGTCTATAGTTCTTTTATTTGAAGAGTTCCTCCTATGTTCGGATGTTCCTGAGTCAGAATCATTGCCAAGAAGCTCTATGGGGTTGGAATTGCTTTTTCCTGCATCATCAATGATTTTTTTATTGCTGGCATCGTCTCTGGCATTTGTTTCAAGGCGTTTACCGCTTCGCAACATCACAGCATATGCTTGGCGTTTTGCCCCAGGGTTAGCATCGGTCCTTCCAGGAAGACGGCATGTCTCTCTTTTCAGAGTAGTTGCAAGGTTAGCAATTTGGTCTTCCATTCCCGTAGGTGTTCAATTAATGAATCCATCTTTTGCTTTAGTTTACCGTAAACGATGTCTATTTTCCCATTAAAATCGAATATCATTTTATGGTTCCCTGTAAAAGCTTGTTTTAGATTGTACTTCTCTCTCCCAGTACGAGACTGCACACATATTTCATAGTCTCGTGTGAAGCTGTCCACGTTAAACACAGAATGAGGATCAGTAGTATCTAACTCTTCTGTAAAGTCCAGCTCATTTTCTGATATAGGAGGCGTTTTATTGTAGTACTGGCTCAGGTTAGGTGGGTTTCGATCTGTTAGAAGGGAATGAAGCGAATTTATAGAATTTTTTTTATCTCAGCTAACTCAGTATTTTCTATTGTGTTTATAGCTCTTTCTTTTTCTTCATTCATCTCCTCATAAGATCTTCATGTTGCCATGTTTTCGATTAAGCGTCTTGCTTCTACAGGATTTATAGTAACGAAATTCCCTTCGCTTGCTGTATCAATCGTTGTCTTATAGCTCAGAATAACACCTTTGTAAAAGATCTTGAGGAATTGTGGTTCTGGATAACCATGGTGGGGGCATTCGATTTCATAACTCTTGAATCTTCACCATGCATTTTTGAATGATTCCTGAGGATTCTAACAGAAGGTAGAAATTCGCGTTCTTACTTCCCAGTAACGAGCATCGTCGAAGAATTGCTTAAGGAAAACGTTTCTAATCTCTTTCCAACTAGTCAGGGATCCTTTTGGTAGACAGTTCAACCATCTTAAAGCTTCTCCTTCTAGTGAAAATGGGAAAAGTCTGTAACGAATGTATTTGTATGGAATTAATTCCTCTAGACCTTCAATGTGGTCTTGCGGATGTTCTAAAGAAGATCTTTTAAAGGGGTTTCGACGCACCATATTATAGTAATCGACATCAAACTTGATTTCGTGGTAACGTCGTCTGGTATTCTAATAGCGGACCTATTGGAATAGGTCCTATTGGGGTTTAAGTAGTCTTGCAAGGGCAATTTAATTTCTTTACCTAAGTTTAAGGTAGAGTTTGACTTAACAGGGATTTCAGTCCCCTGTTTTTCAGTAGTTTGGCTAGAAATGTTGCTTGGTTGACCTATTGGTTCAGTTTGGACTACTTTCTCATTATTAGCACTGGTAAGAGGGTACTTACCTGCTTCCGGCTGGGCGGTATCGGTCGATGAGGCTTCGGATGAAACGATTGATATTTCTGTGTCTGTGTCGCTCGATTGACCATGTTCCGTGTCGATCGATGCTTGGCCGACATCTGTATTCTCCATTCTTTATGTTGTAAAACAAAAGAATAGAAAAATTAGTAAAAGTAACAAAGTCTATTCTAAATCCTAAATTAAATCGAAAAGTAATAAGAAAGAGTCCCGGCAACGGCGCCAAATTTGATATCACTCATATTACCCTAAAAAGTGAATTATTCTCTCAAATAAGAGGTTCAGATGTAGTACTTAGGGATCGAATCCACAAGAACTCTAGGATTACTTGAAGGTTTAATTAATTAAAGATGAAGATAGACTTAGGGTTTTTCCTGTTTTAAAGCAGTAAATAATATAGTGAACAAAGAAGTTGTTCAGTAACTGAAATGAAGGTTGTTTCTTAATGAGGAGAATAGCTAGATTCAGGTATTTCTCAGGTATGAATTTAGGCAGTTTGAAAGTGACATTAGGGTTTTAGTTCTTTGAACTCAAACAATTGGTACGACCAGTAGGGTCTCCTTTGACTGTTGTTTGTTGATCACGGAAAAGAGTCGATCGATATGATTTTTGTCTAATCGATCGATACACCTTTCATATAATCGATCGCTACAACGATGGTTGTATCGATCGATGGTAATTCTAGCAAGCATTAACGGGTTGGTTGAAATACTTCTCTAATGATCTAGACCACCTTTCGCATGTGTCTAGTCAGTTAGATCACTTTAGTTTATTTCAGGGAACTGAGAGTATACAGTTGGTTATCTCATCAATCCTAAGATCTAGATTTAAGGGTGATCAATCCTAAATCTAGTATTAAGAGCAACTAAAGTAAAAGAACTAATTTATTCACCCTAACAAATGCCACAATCTCATCACATGATTCACCCTTATGAGAAACCTAAATCTAACAATTAGGTTTACTCAGACATATTCATGAGAGACAAAATCATGATGGTTTGAATAAAACTCAATATGAAATAAGGAACAAAGAGAGTATGAGTAGAATAAAAAGGGAGTTCAAGATCTTCTCTGTTTTGTAGTCTCAGATCTATCTCTCCAACTCTAACTCTTCTCCTAAGGTAGCCAAATTGCTTCTCTTCTCTACTAGGTCTCTAGGCTAGTCTGCCTCTAAAATTATACAAAACCCTAGTATATAAAGCCTAACAGGCGGCCAGGGACTTGGTGTGCAAATAGCATACTTTGTAATACTTGAAAATCTTCTAAATCAAAATCCATCGAATGGCTTAATATCGATCGACATTCATTGATATCTGTCGATCGATTATAATAGGCTCCAATCGTCCGATCTCACATGTTTCCTATCGGTCGATTCTCCATTCGTGAAATTGCTCCAAAAATGCCTCAAAAGTATTGCTTTCTTCAATTAGGTACCTGTGCCTAAAAATACTCTAAAATACTTTGAAAACGTAGTAAATATGATTGAAAACTCTCATATACCATGGCTAAAAGCGGGTGAAATTCATGGTATATCAAACCTCAGTCATCTCAACATCAGATTTCTTCTTGCCATCTTGAGAGGAAGACATCTTGAGAGAGAATTTGAGAGAAGAAAAGGAAGAGGTGTGGAGGAAATGAAGAAGAAATCTCAATACTTATAGAAGTATGACCATATACTTTTCAAATAATAATAATAATAATATATATATATATATATATATATAATATATACACATATTCATACTCTTAAGTATTCTGCCCTTTTTCGTATGAATATTTTTTACGAGTTTACGAATACGAACTTCGTCTAAAAACGACTATCTTCTCCGACTCACCTCAACGCACGCTAGAATCCCTAAACGATTCTAGCGAGCTGAGGGGCTAACTGTTGGGGCCAAAAATTGTCGCGACGAAGTTAGTATTGAAACATTCGATAAAAAGACATCATTTATTTCATTACGAAAAGAAATCGCAAAAATCGTCTCCTTGCGAAAGATTCCACGACTAAACCACGTTCTCGTTAAAACACGATCATCGGAAAAAAAAAATGATCGTTAAACCACGAAGATGCAGCTTGGCCATCGCGGAACAGCAAAGGGAACGCCCAGATCGGTCGCTATAACGACCAAGCTTGGAAACAAGCTAGGTCGCTATAGCGACCGGGCTCGGAAACAAGCTCGGTCGCTATAGCGACCAAGCTCGGGAACAAGCTCGGACGCTATAGCGACCGAGCTGCGGACAAAGCTTGGTCGCTATACCGACCGAGCATACGTGCATCAACCATTTTCGGAAACGTCCAAGGTCTTCTGAAACGACGATACGACGTAAAACTATGCATTCTCGACTATCCTTATAACAATCCCCTGCAAGCCACGGCTAACCATTTCTTGATTTCTCGATCAAATGGGATCGTCAGCTTGGTTTACGATGAAACCGCGGAAAATTAACTTTATCGGAGAAATCGTAACAAACGTCTCAAACAATAAGACGGCCCGAAGGGTCCTAAACTTGATTCGAGGCCCACTTACGATTTCTTAAAATCCCATAAACCTTGCAACGGATTATGCTTGGAGGATAAACATCATTTTTCGCGGATAAAATGGAAACTTTTCAGAGATAATCATGAAGATCAGAAAAAATGGAATATCTCCATTTTCGGACTATGACGGCTTAAGGGCAAAAGAGGAAGGCACAAACCGACCTAGGAGAGAGGCATAAAGAGAGACTTTTTTGGGAGCAAACTAGCACTTAGAGAATTTAGACATTTTTCCGTTTTTGTTATTCGAGCTGCGACTCAATTATGTTTAGCCACCTTCGGGTATTAGACTAGGAATCTCGCCGACAGCTCTCGTAGCCGAAGCACGTTACCTTGTTGTTACGCTCAAACGCGAAATCGGAAATAAGATCTTTCTTTGCTCTCCATTTATTTTGACGATTTCTTATTATTCTCGTTTTATTTTCGTGTTCTGATTGCTTGGTGTGTGGTTTCTCAGATATCTGGGACCTCAGGGAAATTAGGGTTTTCCTAGTTTCCTAATTTATACGTTTATTGACGGTGCGAGTTTCGGTTCCCACATTACGTATCGCTCGGCGATGGTACTTGAAAAGAGATCGACACAGAAGAAGATGCATCGATCGATACCGATACACCAGCAGTCCGAAAGGAAACCACCACGGACGGTGTGCTACCTACACTACATAAAAAACTGCCGGAGCCTTCAGCATATGATTACAGCCATCATCAGTTCAACATGGAAGACTTGGATAGGAGGCTACAAATTATCAAAGATGACTTAGCAGATATGCACCAGAGATGGACCAGATCAGATGATGCCACAAGAAGCTTCACTGCAACTCAATCCACAGAAGAAGGAGATGTTTGCACACCAGCAAAGAACTGCTCCAACCACAACTAAGTCATGCAACTTCCAAAGTCAAGCTAAATGACTATAACAAAGCGCTGAGTGGGAGGTAACCCACTATTAGGTATTACTACTATTTTTATTGATTACTACTACTTATTTTCGTCCTTATTTTATGCAGGTCTAAAAAAAAGAGATCCAAGTAGACGTTTACCTTCTCTATCGACCGACGCGACCAAGTCGACATCGATCGACTAGACTATATCCGCGACGAGCGACATTATTTCATTCACATCGAACGATATGGTATCGGTCAGGTATAACGTTCTAACTTGTTAAATTCATTACTTATATTTATAGTTTTTATAAACCCTGTTGGGTTCGAAATCGGACAAGGCAAAGTTGGCATCCAAAATTCCGTTAAAAATTATTTACTTAGAAATCTTTTATGGTTTTTTGGAAAAGATTAACTTATACGAAGAATTTACGGAAACCCCTTGTTTTAAAAGAACGATTCATTAAAACGACGATTTCCTAATCAACGATTTAAGAAATCAACGATTTCTTAAATAAAACGATTTCTTAATCAACGACTTAGGAAATCAAAGATTTCTCAACGGCTTGAGAAAGTTTACGATTTCTTAAAACAAACGGAACATTGTTATCAAAGGTCCAAACATCCGTAAACAAGCATCCTGAGAATCGTAACTTCGCAATGGTTCCAAACGTTCGGACAACGGACCATAACCCACGGCACAAACCCGATCGCGATGGCGATCGGGTCACGGATAAGAGCTCGGTTGCTATAGCGAACGGATCACGATACCACGCTCGGTCGCTATAGCGACCAAGCTGCGGACAAAGTTCGGTCGCTGTAGCAATCGAGCCTTCGTGCATCAATCATCCTCCAAAACGTCCGAAGTGTTCCGAAACGACGATACGACATAAAGCTATGCATTCTCGACTATCCATATAGCCGTTCTCCGCAACTCACGACTATCCGTTTCTTGATCTCTCGATCAAATGGAATCGTCCGTTTGGTTTACGATAAAACCGCGGAGACTTAACCTTATCGGAAAAATCGTAAAAATGTCTCGAATCAAAAATACGGCCCAAAAGAGGTCCTAAACTTGATTCGAGGCCCACTAGCGATTTCTTAAAAACCCATAAACCTTATGACGGTTTATGTTTGGTGGATAAGCATCAGTTTCCACGGAAAAAATGGAAAATTTCCGCAGATAATCATGAAGATCGGAAAAATAGAATATTCCCATTTTTTCGACTATGACGGCTTAAGGGCAAAATGGGGAAGCGTAAACCGACCTTGGAGGGAGTATATAAGGAGTTCAAGGCGAGAGGCATAGAGGGATCACTTTTACAGAGCAACTTAGCCCATCACCACGCGGATCTCCGACACAACCGACCCGAAGGCGCATCTCCAGGCGTTCCATATCACTATGGGAAGAGCCAGGCTTAGAGAAAGCGAGAAAGACGCTGGTTACTGTCGCTTGTTCGTCGAAAATCTTGAAGGTGCGGCGCTCGAATGGTTCTCCCGTTTGAAGCGAAACTCTATCAGAAGCTTTCGCCAACTCGCATCGGAATTTCTCCTTAAATACTCTATGTTCATCGATAGAGAAACTTCCGATGTTGATCTCTGGAGCCTAACCCAAGAAGAGGGCGAGTCTCTCCGTGAGTTCATAAACCGTTTCAAACTGATCATGGCAAAGGTCAGCGGAATCAGCGACAAAGTCGCCATCGACGCGCTCAGGAAGGCGCTCTGGTACAAGTAGAAGTTCAGAAAGTGGATAACGCTCGAAAAACCTCGCACAATCCAGGACGCCCTCCACAAAGCCTCGGATTACATAATGATCGAAGAAGAGACGAAAGTCTTGTCGCAAAAACATAAGCCGGCAAGGAACTCTTCGAAAGACGTGGATCCGAAGTCGAAGAAGAAAACCTCTCGTAACGACAAGTACGTCCATCACGAGGGGGAAGAACTCCAAGGCGCACACAATTACGCGGTCAATACGGAGCAGGGCAGAACTTCGGGAAATACGTGGAACCGTAACCAGGGTTACGATAAAAACGTCTACTGCGAGTTCCATCAAACCGAAGGTCACCCCACGGCTAACTGCAAAGTCGTAGGGGCAAGGCTTGCCGCGAAACTGCTTGCTGGAGAATTCTCTGGAGTAACCAGCGTCAAGGATTTAATCCTTGACTCCGACCGTCCGCCAAAAACCAATAAGAATCCTTCCGCGGAAAAATCGTCGCCGAGAAATCAGGCCGGAGAAAAGCGCGAGAGAAGACCAGACGATAGAGGGAATGATAACTCCCGCAGGAGGGTGAATATGATCATGGGAGAATCCCAGTACTGCAAGTACCCTCCGCGATCTCCTCCTCTAAGACGGACAGAGCGCCTCGATCACATTCACAGAAGAAGAGGCTTGCGGAGTCGACCAGCGTCACTGCGAGCCCTTGGTCATTGATCTCGTAATAAGAGATCTCGAAGTCGCAAGAATACTCATCGACACCGGAAGCACGGTGAACCTAATCTTCCGCGATACACTAAGAAGGATGGGCGTTGAGCTCGGAGAAATCACTCCGGTACCAAAACCGCTCACGGGCTTTTTTGGACAAACGTCCATGACCCTGGGATCCATCCAACTACCCGTCATAGCAAAAAACGTCACCAAGATAGTTGACTTCGCAGTGGTAGATTGCCCGGCTATTTACAACGCGATTATGGGAACACCATGGCTAAACACCATGAAGGCCGTTCTCTCGACTTATCACTTGGGCGTCAAATTCCCAACCAGGACTGGAGTGGCTGCAATCTGGGGTTGTCAAAAACAGTCGCGACTTTGTTTCCTAGCGGAGCATAAGTTAAGGCAGGTAACGACGACCTCCACGCTTAAACGCAAGCGAACCCAACCTACTGCCAAAGATGCCCCGACAAAAGACACAGTGATGCCTTCTGCAGAAGCAGATTCGGAGATCGGAACCGCCCCCGACTCCAAAGACGATGTCACAACTCAACGGGAAGAGAAAAATCCCGAGGAAAACGTCGACCCCGCGACTAAAGCGGTCGACGAAAATCTAACCGACGAGTAAACACACTTGCGGCATAATCAGAACTACGAGATGGCTTGATCCTCAAAAGAGGTACGTAGGCAGCCCGTTGAAACCCGGCGAGTTCAGCTATCCCCCTCGCCAAAAAGGGGGGGGAGTGGGTGCGTATACTCGTATACTCCCACAAAAAAAAAAAAGTTCACCCGTACTTGTATTCGAAATTTTCGAAACTTTTTCAATAAAATTCTCTTTCTCAATCTAACGATTCTTAAACACTCCAGAAACGAAAAAACGTATCCTCAAGAAAATGCGAGACGTCGCAGTTTTACTGAAGATACTTAATTCGTATCATCCGTCGAAATAGTCCATCCGCGACTTTAAACATTTTAATCAAAATAGTCCGTCCGCGACTTTAAAAACGAAAACAAACCCGTCGATTGGTCCTGACGGGCAAATAAAGAAACGTTTCACTTAAAAAAAAATTCGTAGTCAGATCTTTTCACAAGATCCTCTTACATCCGACCAAGATACCATAGCGCGCTATACAAGAAAATCGAAATTTCGTCTAGCACTTCGTAAAGGAAGTCGCTCGGTTCGTACCCAGACAAATCGTATAAGCCGATAATATTTCGCGGATTTTAAAACGGTACAAATCAGGTCGAAATCACAAACAGGCAAACGGAAGCCGATCAGTAATCGCATAGCCTTAATGCTGAGACTAGACCTAGGTCTTGCCCTAAGCCCAGTCTTGCTGGCACTTAACATCTCACAGACATAGTATTAAATACGAGATCCCAAAACATGTCTCTTATCGCTTACACCTAAAACGCTCGTTAAAAAGCAGCATACGAAACAAGCAACGAATTAAGAGTTAGAATACGAACTGACTACTCGCATTATATCCTCTACACTTGGCGAAAGTTTAAATCAGATCATAAAACATAAATCATCGAAAAAAACTTACTTCATATTTATAAAAAAAAGCCGCGCGAAGACGGCAAGGATTCAAAGCCTTAAAAGGCCAGTCCCGAAAAACATAAAATTGCGCAACCTACTACGGTCGCGGCATAAACAGATAAAACGGCCACACTTGGCCACGAAAATACAAAGATAGGGGAAAACATTTTCCCGACAAATTCAGTAAAGGATAAAATCATCCGACGACGAAGTTCCGAACTCCGTCGGATAAGTCACCTCATCTTCACCTCCCTCCGCTTCGGTCGCGATCTCCACCGTGTCAGGAGAAACGGGGATCGGCTCCCAGAGTCCCCAGATCCTTTCCTCGATGGGAGGAACAAGCGACTCGGCGTGAACATATTCCTTCATGGCATCCTGCATGAGGCCCAACTCCTCTTTGTAAACATAATCCCTTTGCTGAGTCCTCGTGAGAGCTCCAACCGATCCGCGACACTCGCGAAAATCGCCTACCGCGGCATCGGCCGCCCAGGGATTGTAATAGTCCTCTTGGAAACGCGTCGCCCGATTCTGCATCTCGGCGGCGATCTCCCGCTTGGCCTGCCTCCTCGCTCGGCGAATCTCTCTAGCATGATCGGCGGCCGCCCTTAAGTTCCGCTCTGGGGTCTCCCCCTGGAATCGCGCCAAGTCATTCGCGTTATTCTCCGCTTTGAAGCGCCAGATCCATGATTCTCTCTGACTATCCACCAGCGCCGAGCCGAGATGGTTCATCGCCTGCGAAATTCAAAAATATAATTTTTATTTTTTACAAAAATAAAAATACGATCGGATAAACAAAGAGAATGAAGGAAGAAATAGAAACTAACCCCTTTCACCACGCGAGAAGTTTCCGCCAACACCTCAGGCCTCTCCTCTGTTTCCTCCACAAAGGAGAACGGGTTAGGATGATCAGGAAGACCGGAAAAGAAGTCGTCAAAATTGGGAATTTGCGCGTCACTCGAACCACTCTCATCGCCAAAGCCTAGAGACGGATCCCATCCCGGAAGTGGAGAATCGTCCGTAGGAAAGTCTTGATCCTCCACCTCGATGTCTTTATTTTTCTGAGGCAACTCAGGCGATCTCTCGTCCGGAACACGCTCCGGGAGATGCTCAACGGGCGCAAAATCAATCTCACCCTCCGCCTCGAAGTCAGAGTGAACCAATCGGATCGCCTTCCGAACCCTCTGACCGGTAAAACTGGTCCACCAATGATCACCGCTCCTCATCGCGTCCCTCACCTCCATAATGTTCATAGGCCAGGGATGGACCACGCTGATGTACGGAAGGGGATTTGGAACCATCCGAAACATCGGAATAAACTCCTCCGCGACAGACGCAGCATTAAGTCGGACGTAGAAGAATAATTGTTTCCAATTGTTAAAATTGGAAACAGTTACCCTTACTACCAACATTATGGGACGAGGAGTCAGTCGCCAGGAGGCAGACTCCTTGTTGTATTGCAGCCTTAGAAGTGCCTCAAAATGGTCGGCAGTGAGGGATAAGCCGCGCTCGTAGCTCAGAATTACGAGACCGATAAGGATCTCGAAACTCGTAAGGCTCAGCTGGTTTAACGAAACCTGAAAACGGTCCAGTACACGGATAATGATCTCAGGAATCGGAAACCAGATACGACAGCGCGTCAGAACGACCTCGTAACACGTGAAGTAGCCTTCCGGAGGATGGTCGGCGCTTTCTCCGACCCTAGGAATCCGGAACTCAACCGCGTCCGGGACTCCGGCAAACTTCCGAAGCGTCTCGAGAAAAAGATCAGTGGTCTTACTCGGCAGATGGGCCCCCGTTTTCCGAGATCGACAGATCGGAAACTTTTCTTCTCCAAGACGATTGATACTATCACTACTTGCTCTCCAATACGCATCGCGTTCAGCCGCATTCGGAGGAATTTCGAAATCTGCCTTCGGAACGAGGAGTTCTCCGTCCTGATTACAAACGGGGGAAGAAGTCACGGGAGTCTTCTTCTTGGAAGACTTTTTCCGCTCTTAAACAACTTTGACATTTTGGAGGATTTTCTTTCTAAGAAAAAAAAAAATTTCTTGAGAGAATTCTTCAAAGTAAGTCTTATGAAAGATGGGTGAGTAAAAATGAAAGAGTTACCCCCTCTTTTATAACTTCAGGATTTACTATTCAAGTTCGGACTTTTGGATACCTAACTTGGCCTAAAAACTCGCCTAAACTCACCAAACCATATGACAGAATCTCGTCAACCCACGATTCTACCGCACTGGGGGGCTAACTTTTGGTGTCGAATCGGACAAGGCAAAGTTGGCATCCAAAATTCCGTTAAAAATTATTTACTTAGAAATCTTTTACGGTTTTTCGGAAAAGATTAACTTATACGAAGAATTTACGGAAAACCCTTGTTTTAAAAGAAGGATTCTTTAAAACGACGATTTCCTAATCGACGATTTCCTAATCAACAATTTAATAAATCAACGATTTCTTAAATAAAACGATTTCTTAATCAACGACTTAGGAAATCAACGATTTCTCAACGGCTTGAGAAAGTTTACGATTTCTTAAAACAAACGGAACATTGTTATCAAAGGTCCAAACATCCGCAAACAATCATCCTGAGAATCGTAACTTCACAATGGTTCCAAACGTTCGGACAACGGACCATAACCCACGGCACAAACCCGATCGCGATGGCAATCGGGTCACGGATAAGAGCTCGGTTGCTATAGCGAACGGATCACGATACCACGCTCGGTCGCTATAGCGACCGAGCTCCGAATAGAGCTCGGAGCTGCGGACAAAGTTCGGTCGCTGTAGCAATCGAGCGTTCGTGCATCAATCATCCTCCGAAACGTCTGAAGTCTTCCGAAACGACGATACGACATAAAACTATGCATTCTCGACTATCCATATAGCCGTTCTCCGCAACTCACCACTATCCGTTTCTTGATCTCTCGATCAAATGGAATCGTCCGTTTGGTTTACGATAAAACCGCGGAAACTTAACCTTATCGGAAAAATCGTAAAAAAGTCTTGAATCAAAAATACGGCCCAGAAGAGGTCCTAAACTTGATTCGAGGCCCACTAGCGATTTCTTAAAAACCCATAAACCTTATGACGGTTTATGCAGTTTCCGCAGAAAAATGAAAATTTTCCGCAGATAATCATGAAGATCGGAAAAATGGAATATTCCCATTTTTTCGACTATGACGGCTTAAGGGCAAAAGGGGGAAGCGTAAACCGACCTTGGAGGGAGTATATAAGGAATTCAAGGCGAGAGGCATAGAGGGATCACTTTTTCAGAGCAACTTAGCACTTAGAGCAATTTAGGCAACTTTCCGTTTTTATTTTTCGAGCTGTGACTCAACTAGGTTTAGCCACCTTCGGGTATTAGAACAAGGATCTCGCCGACAGCTCTCGTAGCCGAAGCACGTTGTCCTGTTGTTGTCACGCTTATACGCAGATTCGGAATAAAACCTTTCTTGCTCTCTTTTTACAATTTATATTTTATTTTTCCGTTGTTATCGTGTTCTGATTGCTTGACGTGTGGTTTCTCAGAAATTCGGGACCTTCTGGGAAATTAGGGTTTTCGTACTTTTCTAAAATATACGAAATATTGACGGTGCGAATTTCGGTTACCACAAACCCCGACTGTTTTACACTGGGGACAGTGTAATTTAAGTCTGGGAGATTACTAATTATTATCTATTAATTTGAGTCTTATAAAAATGTTTTTCAAAAAAATTTTATTGAGTCAAGAAGGGGACAATGATCTTATTGATATTTTGCTTATCATTAACCACTTTCTAGACCAGTTTTAGATTTAGTGATTACAGAAGTGCTAGAGATACTAAAGTGTATCAACCTGTCTACCATGTTTGCACTTACTAAGATTGTTTGAAGGAACCAAAGCTTACTTCCAACCTAATACTGACATCACTTGCTTGTCTTGGGGCTTGGTATACATGGGATCGGATTCTTCAAACAAGTCTGGAAGGTAAAGCCTTGTATATTTACATCTTTCTCTCTCAATTTCGAAATCTTTGGATAGATTAGAATAGAATATATAAAAAAGATCTATATTTATGTTTTATTATTAGGAAAAGAATTCAAACAGGACTTGGTGGCAACAACCATTAAGGCTTGATTCATAAGAATTCTATAGGTAAGGGATTTGAACAGGACTTAGTGGCTACAACCATTAAGGCTTGCTTCATATAAATCCTAGGATATAGGTCAAAAAGAAGTGAACATGATTTGGTGGCTAAACCATTAAAGCTTGATTCATGAAAGCCTGTCCAGTCTTGGTCAATAAAATTGACTGAGTGAGAAATTAGAAGAGAGAAAGAATAGGAACTACTATTTACATGCAGGTCCATATAATTGTTTGAACATCCTTACATCTTGTGATCGATACTCCCAAGGTAAAGCCTGCACATTTATTTTATGCAAGAATTGAGGTTAGTAGAGGGAATCTTAGACATGATTGGTTAAGTTGCTGACTAGGAGAACTTGGTTGCTATACTATGATATTGTATAGTGCACTTTTGTAGTTAGGATGTTTATAACTTGGATTGCACTACTAGAAAGATATGACTAAGATTGATAGACATATTGAGTCCCTGCTGTTTTCAAACCTTTTCTAAGACTACAAGTTGTTTTTGCTTGAGGACAAGCAAAAGGTTAAGTCTGGGGGAGTTGATATACCATGAATTTGACTCACTTTTAGTCATGGTATATTATTATTTTAGGATATATTCTCTACATTCTTGGGTCTATACTGCATATTTATAGGTTCGGGAGCTAATGGAAGAAAGATGATGATTTTGGAGCATTTTAGAGTTCATACCCGAGAGGACCATATCGACCACCCGAGGTCGACAAGGAGAGATGCGCGTCGATCGATGCATACTCAGTGCTATCGATCGACACTTAATCGCAGAAGCCCGGATTTGGTCACAGCTGACTTGAAGCCCAAGACACCATCTATTTACCAAAATGCCCTGACGAGTTGTAACCTAATTTTCTTAGTATTTATGTCTTGCCTATGTGTTTTGGCACAAACACGGTTTTTACAAGAGTTTCTTAGTTTCTTTGTTTTTGGTGAGAGAGAGAGTTATTAAATTGAGAGTAATCTTGAACACCATTTATTTATCTATCTATCTATGAAGTTTTTATGAGTTTGCTTGTGTCTTACTTAGCCATGTCTGAGTAAACACCTTTGTTAGATTTAGGGTTCAAATAGGTATGAGGGATTAGCCCAAAATATGATTACCTGAGCATGCGATATTCATCTTAGAAGATCATGCTTAATGCTTGTGTTGGAGTAGCTAACATACATATGAATACAAAGATATGAATCCTTGGATCTATCTTCTCTGAGCCAGTAATTTACCTGGAACAAGCGACAGCTGACTGGGTAATTACTTGGTGAACTGTATTCAACCACACGCTTAAAGCTTACTAGTAGCGCTTCGATCGATACTCATATAGAGTAATCGATCGATAGACGCGGGGCATATGTCGATCGACATCGGCGACATCACACCGATTGACGCTCTAACCTATGTTCACAACGGAGGTGTTTCATCGTTTCTAGTGATTAGATGGTCACAACGACAGTTGGGCTATTGCTTAGTTGGGTTCTTTAATATCATGCAAGCATATCATATAGGCAGTCATACCTCTATAATCCTGATAACCTGAATAGTAATCCTAGATCTAATTTTTTAAATCATACTTGTTAACCCAAATCAATCATCCTTGAGTAATTGTCCTACTCAAACCAGTTTCCTGTTTACTTTTATTTACAGCTTTAAAAAACACCAACCTAGCTTAGTTAAGATAAGATCTATTGATTCCTCAGCTCTTTGTGGATTCGATCCCTAAATACTACAATTGACCTCTTTTGATGAGAGTAATATTGCTATAGGTTAATTTGAGCAAGTATCACCATCGAAGAATAGTTGTTGGAATGCAGTAGATGAAAACTCGTTATACGTTGGAAATTTTCCAACAAATTTCAATCGAACAGAGACGGTAGATATTTCGTAAAAAGTTTGTTGGAATATGTCATTGGAAATACGAAATTCCAACGAGACTTCCGTTGGAGTTTCAAATGAATATTCCGTGTCAATTTTTCCATGAAGTCCCAAAGATTCTTCCGTTTGGATTTTCTGACGAGTTTCGAAAGAATTTTTGTGGTATTTTTCCAATTAGTTCTCACGAAAATTTAATATTTTTCAAAATTTTTTTTATGAAACCTTAAACTTTTTGTTTTCAAATTTGGAAAAAAAATGAAAATTTAGTTTTAAAATAAACAAAAAATAGTCTGGAATTCCATAAACGAAAAGTGGATAAGAACAAATATAAAGGAAACACAAAGATTCGGCTCTTGAGGTTCGCCATCTTCATCTGAGAAATTTTTAGGGTCCTTGGATTTAAGGATCACTCTTCATCAAGCTAATTCCATGGATACGAGAGAAGCCCTCCAGAGTTCCTTAGAGTATCGTCAACGCTTATGTTTCTGGTACTGTTTCATAGGCAACTTTTTTTATTATTAGTTTCTTGTTGTATGATAAAAAAAAATTAAAAAGGCGAACCAAATCGCTAACCGCCACGTGTCAGCGGAGCCCACGAACAGTGCAATAAACAACTAAAAACCGGTTCTTATATAACTATTTGTGGACCAATTTATTTTTATTATTATTATTTTTTAAGGATTTTTGGGTTAGGAACTCCCATTGGAGTTGGTCTTAGGTCTCGTCAGCAATGTTTATTCGAGGAGGTATCGTGGAGGACAATGAGTCTGAGAATAGTAAGTGAGTTTTTCATACGCGGGCGAACCATATCTGTGTCAAAAATTCTTAGGAATTGGGGCTGTCTGCAATATTTTTTGAAAACTATTAACAAAGTGAAAATAAAATTATAAAATAAAAAAAATAAAAAAAAATAAAATTATAAATTTGTGAAATAAAATATCAACAATTATAATATTTAACCTGGTTGTAAAGCTGCTGGATCTCCTCAGCTGGGTATGGATGTTCGATTTTCGATTCGGTTTGGTTCTTTTGTTTTTTTTCTGAAAATTTGGTCACCAGGTATCTCTGAAAATACGTTCCGAACGTATGCAATTCTTAGCAAATAGTCGAGATATAATAAAAAATTGCAACTCTTCTTCAGTTTCACGATTAATCAAAGAGATGCAAAAAAAAAACTAACTGTTAATCGTTAAAATCTAAGACACTTTCATTGGGGAGCCTAGAGTACTCATTAACAAAGGAACAATCCCAACCACTTTCTCATCAATTTTATAAAGATAATAATTGTAAGTCATTAATACATATAATTATCAAGTTGGTCATTCTTAAGAAATGTAATTTTGAAAGTCATTCTTATTTAAAATTAAAGTTGGGTCGTCATTCTTAATAAAAATAATCAAATTGGGTCTTTTGTCATAAAGATAATTTGTGTGACATTCTTATATTAAAAGTAGTCTGGCTCGTTCTTCATAGAATTAATAGTTGGCTCATTCCTAATAAAAATTAATTTGTGAGTTTGGTCTTTCTTTATAGAAGATTCTTTTTAAGCTGGTAAACATAATTGCAAGTTGAGTCATTTTTTAATTATTTTTGAATAAGGGTAAGAGTAGTTAATTCAACATTTTTTTAATTTTTTAAAAATCATTGGTTCAATACACCCCTTAAGAATAAGTAAGAGTAGTTAATTCGATGACAAAAAGAGTAGTTAATTCGAATAAGGAATATTCGAAAATGGTCCTAAATATTATATATTTAAACTCTTTGGAAATATTATTAACAAAATAGTGTTTTTTAAAAAATAAATACGTTACAATCTCTTTGCAAATTTTTTATTTAGGTTTTAAGTTTATTTTATTAAAATTTTTTGATTTTTTAATAACTAAAGCTTATTTTTTTTATAAAAATGAAATGATGGACATTTTTTTAATAACAAAACATTAAAGTTATAGTTTATTCGGGTTTAAACCGAAAAACCCAAAAACCGAGGAACTCTGAGCCGACCCGAACCGATATAGACATAATTTAAGTTTGGTAACTATTTATTCTAAACCGAATAACCCGAAATCCGAATAACCTGAACCGAACCCGATCCGAAATCCGGATTGAACACCCCTAAGAAATACCATTATGTTATGTGAATAATATTTTATTTTCTTAAAATCTATTAAGAAAAGGATAATGCTATAACAATATTAGACTTTAGAAAAAGAAATATATTAAAAAGAGACATAATTAATTTCTAATCCCTAAAAGAAAAGGATTAAACTTATCTCTATATAAACAACTTACCTTTCTACCAAAATCTCATCAAACAAACTTTCAATATAACATTCTTTTTCTGCGTCTTGCGTTTCCAAATAGGTACTGTTCCAATCGTTTGAACTGCTTTAACTAATTATTCAGATATGTAATTGTTATCCGTGAGTTTCTCGCCTTATTCTGTAATATTAGCCACAATCATAATTATTCATAACAATTGTTATTCGCTTTAACTAATTGGCCATAATCATATTTATGTCAATGCTAGGTTGTTGTAGGTTAGTTACTTTTTAGATTAAAATTATTGTCTTCATCTGATTTCGTAATATTTTAATAGTTTAATTTATGATTGTGGTTAATTATGATTGTGCCTACAACAAAGTTAGGTTTTAGATTATGATTGTTGTTATTATTTTCATATGTTTCCGTAATATTCTAATACTTTAATTTTATGATTGTCTCTAATTAGTTTTCTATTCGCTTTAATATGCTTATAATTTCAATCATTATTGATATTTTTTCAAGCTATAGTAGTTTCATCTGCTTGATGCTTGAGTAACTTAATTTAGTTATCTGAAATATTGATATGGTGTTTAACTAAAAAATATTATTAATTATTTTTGTATAGATACCAAAACAAACAGACAATGACTACTAAAATTCAGAATACAAACAAAGATTATGTAACATTGGATCAACTAAACAGAAAACGTTTTTATTGTAGTACGGTGGTACGTCTTAAAAACAATAAACTCATTAGTATATATATTTTATAATGATATATAAAATAAATGATACTATAAAGAACTGTTTTAATACATGTTACTAACATAAAACTAAAACCTATCAAATATTCATGTTGTTGATATAAGATACTTTATGGAACAGTGAATACATCAGCATGTAAGGTTTCCAGTTTCTAAAGGAAATAAAAAAATTGTCAAAATACTATATTTATACTATTACTTTTCATCTTTACACTAATCACTATTATTTTTTCACTTTTAAAAAGGAAAAAAAAAACATTTATAACCCTATGATTAACATCGAAAAAAAAATATAAGGTTGACTAATCTAAACTTATGATTTAGAATTGAGAGATGGGGTAGGGCTAAGGATTTAGGTTTAATATTTTTACATATATAAAAAATTATATATGAAGTCTTTAAGATAATAATAATTATTTTAAGAAACAACATTTGCATTAATAAACAAATATTTTTATAGAGTGATACAAACGCCTAATTATTATTGTGGCAATAACTTACGTAGGCAGTCACGACAATAATCACAAAATAAATCAACATAAGTTTATAAGAAGAAAAGAACATGCGAAGATCAGGATACAGAACTCTAGCTTATATTTTTCTTGAATCAATTATGTTTGGTGATCATATATGAGGAAGCTTAATTATATATATATATATGTGAATAATTGTAGTTCCTTTTGGTTTATGATTTTTTTTAATTAGGATTTGAATAAAAGAAAATTAACATTATTGTTATAAATCATTTGGTGGATGATCCATAACCAGACCCGATGATACTGATCCAGGCGCCAAGGAGGAGAGAGACAGCAAAGATAGTTTCCATATTTCTATTTCATGTGTTATTTTCATTATTGTATTTACCTTTTCCTTGTTGTATTAGGAAAATCTAGTTTTCCATTTATCTTATGACGGTCTAACTATGACGGTCTAATACTTGTATAAATATAGACCTCTGGTCATGAGTAATAATAAGCTTTCACAGCACCTCTTTTACAACACGTTATCAGCACGATCCGTCTCTCAAAACCCTAAGCTAAATCTCAGACCATCCGATTTTCTCTCTTGATCACGATAAACACTAAAACCGTAAACAAGAAGAATCTGTCTCAGAACTTCAAAGAGGTCATTCTCTCAAACCGTGAGGAAACAGAAAACGATCAACATATCAAATTGAAGCCCTTGACGAGACGAATCCATCGGTGCAAACCACTTGTAGATCTGACCGCCGACGCGCCCTCACGCACAGATACAGTGTACGCCGATCTCACTCATCCGAGATTAAACCCCAGCTCTCTCTCTCTCTCTCTCTCTCTCTCTCTCTCTCTCTCTCTCTCTCTCTCTCTCTCTCTCTCTCTCTCTCTCTCTCTCTCTCTCTCTCTCTCTCTCTCTCACGATCGGACCCTAAGCAAGACGCAACCAGCTCCTGATCCGTTCCGGTCATCCAGTTCGCGATCCGACTCGTTCCAGCTCTCGGTGGTCCGGTTCTACATATCAATGCTTAGGTAAAATTCATAAATCCTACGAACCCATAATTGAATTGGTTGATTGATAAAGATTGAACCCTAAAATTGAAATCTCTTTCCCTAATGAAAACCCTAAGTCAATAGATCCCAAAAACTCTTTCTTGAGTAAATTGTAGCTCTCAAGTCCGATAGAGATTGTTTTAAACAATTAAACTCAAACCCTTAAAAAGTTTTGAATCTCAAAAATCCCTATGATCATCCCAATCTTTATGATCATATCGTGTCCTTAATCCCCTTGATCAAATCGAAAAACCCTAGAAATTGATCAACCCCTAAAACTTAAATTTGATCAATTTCCTAATTTAAAGTATTGAAACTGATTGCTTGTTTTAATTGCTTAAAAATCGAATTTGATTGTTTTTAAATTCTAAAACCGTGGGAAAACTTTCAAATTAGTATTATGATTCTATTTCGAAAAGTTACAATTGGTTTTTCTAAACAAAAATAGGTTGACAATTGGATTTTATCAAGATCGATTTTATAAAACCCTAATCCAATTTTTGATTGCTTGTTTGGTTAATTATTTAAACCGATTTTGATTATAGAGAGATAAACCCTAATTTGATTTTCATAGAAACTAATCCGATTAGGTTGATATGCTAGGAGTACCATGATCATTAGGTTGCTAGAAAGAATCGATTTTAGAAATCATTATAAATCGGCTGCATCATGAAAACACTTAAAATCGTTTTGCTAAGTTATGAATCCGGTTTGCATGGCATGCATCATTAACTATATTGTATGCATCATATAGTTATTAAAACATCATCTAAATACTTATTAGAAATTATTTTTTCTGGTCCTTCTGACATAAAGAATTTATATCAAGCTATATAAAGCTATTAAATTTTCTAAAAGTATATATATGTTTGTTTTCAGATGTCGAAAATCAATAACCTTGAATATGCTGTCCTTAATCTCTCTGGAGACAATTATCTCCAGTGGGCATTGGATACAGAGATCATCCTAAACTCTAAGGATCTCGGTGAATGTATTACCGAGAACAACAAGGCTACTGAAAAGGATCAATATAGGGCAATATTAATTAGTCGCCATCACCTGATTGAGAGTCTCAAAGATCAGTACTTAACCATTAAGAATCCTCTAGACCTTTGGAAAGAGTTGAAACAAAGATATGATCACCAAAGGACGGTGCTCTTACCAAAGGCTAGACACGAATGGAAAAACCTCAGGATCCAAGACTTCAAGTCTGTGGATCATACAACTCAGCAATGTTTAAGATCGTTTCTATACTTAAACTATGTGGTGAGGATATAACGGAGGAAGATATGCTTGACAAGACTTTCTCCACCTTCCACACAAGTAATGTGTTGCTACAGCAACAATACCGTGCAAAAGAATTCAAGACTTATGCGAGCTTGATTTCATGCTTATTACTTGCTGAGCAAAACAATGAGTTA
Organism: Raphanus sativus; assembly: GCF_000801105.2. Classification (NCBI taxonomy): domain Eukaryota; kingdom Viridiplantae; phylum Streptophyta; class Magnoliopsida; order Brassicales; family Brassicaceae; genus Raphanus; species Raphanus sativus. The sequence continues at coordinate 31,250,544 of NC_079516.1, forward strand.
CTGATGATAAATAGTGAGATGAGACCTCCAGGTGCCACACCTTTACCTGAAGCCGAGAAAGAGGCTAATCACGTCCAATCCCACAGCCATAGGCGTGCAAGATTTAATGGACAGGGCCGTGGTCAATACAATTCAGGCCGCGGACAAGGCAGTCAATCTGGTCGAGACCAGAACCAAAGACGCTCGTTTAGACGAGGTCATGGTCGAGGCTGCGGGTCTTCGTTCATACCGCAGCATTCAAACAACTCGACCAAATCTGTATGCCATCGGTGTGGAATGAGTAACCATTGGGCAAAGACTTGTAGGACTCCCAAGCATCTAGTGGAGCTATACCAAGAAAGTATGAAAGGGAAGAATCCTGAAGCCCATATGGTGATCCATGATAATGAAAACGATTTCGATCATGAAAAAGATGATCTTATGGGTTATGAAACTTCAGATGTTCTAAAGGATTGAATTTGACATTCTGATTTTTGTGTTTTATAATTTGGTGTTTGATTTATTTTTTCGTCCTCATTTTAAATTAAAAGTGTTTCTTTGAATTTATTATATGAATGAAACATTTATATTAAAATCTTATCTCTGAAATTTCCGAAAATTATATCTATAAATCTGAAATTAATGATATAATAAAATATATAATAAATCCTCTAAAATTTCTTCATTCTAAAGAATGAATGAATGGTTTCATAGTGAAACCATGAGCAAAGGAAAAGAGTTCCTTAATTGTCCAAAGAGATAAGAGATAAGAGATAAAATTGCGGGTATGCGGCCAGATATGTATAAGGGCAAGCATTCAGATGCTTTATATTCACCTAGAGAAACCCATTGAGATTATAAAATATAAGAATGGTTTCCATAATGATATAATGGGCAAAGGAAACAAAAGGTTCCTACAAAAGTTTTGAAAATCGCCCAAGGCCATACCTGCATTCTCTACTGATCAAGACTATGCTAACGATCAGTATGATAAGAGGCAAGAGCCATGGTAACCAGATTGGTATACCCCACGAAACTTACACACTTTATGGCATGACCGGACTAGCCATCCTAGTCTAAACTGATGCAAAGATTGATATTGCAAAAGGCACAAAGAGTTATCCCATAGAATCTCACGTTGTGTAATATGTACACAAGGGAAACTCATTAGGCTATAATGTCTCAAGCATTCAAATGATTATAGCATGTTCATGAGGGGGAGAAATGACACACCCGTGTGGTCCATGACCATACTATAAACATGAATATGACAGCTTGGCTGTACTGGCCATTACCTATATGGTTCAGACTCTAAAGTCTATAAGATTGGGGACATCATGAAATTTACATGTATAAGGTTAATATGCATCAGGCCATATAAGTGAGCATAGATATTCCCATCTCAGATTGAATACGGGTCATGAGCCAGACATAAACCATCTTAAGAGAATCTGAATATACCACCACAGACATATGTGCCATTTAAGATAGAACCTCAGAAGAGGATTGGGAATATATGTTGGATGAAAATGTCTTTCTCCCACGAATTTAAAGGTATCTTGAGCCAAACATGGGTGATCTAATTAGTGGCCAAGAACACAGATTGCAAAAGATAGTAATCTGATTATCCAACATTAAAAGGAGAAAGTTATAAGTTGGTAAAGAGAATAAAAGAAATAGAATGGTATTTACATCATTGTCTTGGCAAGATCCTCGGACTATAAAATATGATCTAAGACGTCCAAAGAATGTGATCAAAAGATATAAAAGCTAGCAAAAATAGATGCAAGACACATTGACCCGAAAAGAAAAAGAATGACTAAATCATACCAGCGTAGCACCATGAATTTGATGTCCTAAGAGACACAATCAAGTTGCTACAGTGTCTATACAAGATAGACCAATAAGTTCCTAAAGATAAGAAACCTCGGAAAGAAATGAAAGGTACATAGAATGATACAAATCCGAGTTCAAAGGAAAAAAGTCCAGACAGAGCGATAAGGCTGGCCAGCTAAACATCTAAGGTACTAGACCATGTAGTTTGGGACGCCAAACTGCAAGGTAGTAAAGGTCCTAGATAATAAGATCTCAAATCTATTAGCTCATGTCTGGAACACTATGGAACTACATAAGAGTGTTAACACTAATGATGTATTTACATACAAGAGAGCTCATAAAAGAAAGTAGAACTTGAGTTTAAAGATATAAAGCGAGGATCATGAACCCACATAAGAGTACTTATAAAGAATAAAGGAAACATGGGGTTTAAAGTATTTACAGAAAGATGGGCGTATTGGCCATACATATAGAAAAACGCCATCAAATGATAAAACCAGTGAATGGGTCTTGTGAGGAAAATAAACCATGAGATATAGGACATCACCACATGGTCTAAGGTGATCATGTTCCTACTTAAAGCATTCAAAGAATGGCTTGATTACACAAGGATACTCACAGAGACCAAGGAACAGATTATAAGGAGATATACTCGTATGTGGTGGATGCTACTACACAAATTCGAAATTGATAAAGGTCTGGTTATAAGTAAGAGATAATGTAGTAAGCAGCATATTAATCACTGGATAAAAATAATAAAGGTACCAGAAAGATGAGAAAGAAAGTTCTCAACGAACAGCATCGTTCCTAAGCTGTTTATGGACTGAAACAAAAGCAGCTGCATATAATATGATAGACTAAGTAATACTTAGTAAAGGAGTTCTATAAGAACGATCCAAATAAGTTCATATATCATTATGAAAGAAATTCCTTGTGTTTATAATAAACCAACCTAAAAGAGGTTAAGTGTTTTCGATGATACAAGTTATCGATTGATTCTTAGACATGCTATGTTTTATATATGATGGGACTACAATGATTTGTAGTAGAGATCATAGCCGTGTGTGTGTATCAGCACACCACAATTACATAGTGTAATGCGAGATGGTCATACAAAAAGGGCAAAGAGAACCATTAAGGCTCACGACCATACCGAATCAAAGGTCGTGTCCGGCTCCATTCCAGCCCAATCGCCCATGAAAGATGACTAATATGTTAACACCAAAACGTGTAACATCATCGCAACACACAGACCATAATGAACCAAGAGAGTGACCAAAAGTATGTCTGGTCGAGGTCAAATGGATTTGGCATTGCTGAAGGCAAGAAAGATCGATAGCCATGTATAAGGTCCATGAGTGTATTTGACTGCAGATCCATAGTTTTATGAGATTATAAAACTCATTGCAGCAATAATTATTAATGACATGACCTTAGACACTCACGAGTTATGGACGAGTATAGACAAGGTCTATAACTCAACATGGATCGACCAATAAAGAAAGATCGACTATAATGGATAAGCCATGAGCACATACAAGTGATGTATGTTCGAATGGACAAAGGCATTTCCGTGAGAAAGCCAAGTGGTTCGTATGTGTTTGGTCGATGGCTCAATATATATTAAAATGTCCACGGTATGGCAAAGTCATGTGAGTAGAGGATCTGTGGGACATAAGAAGACCGGCGAGTAAAGTTTGATCGCAGATTAGAGGTTCATCCGAGTACTGGTCGAGTACCATCCGTCTGACCAGGACATAGAGTGGTCGACAGCAAAAGAAGCACATCACATCTGAGTCTTCAGCGATGTTTAAATCAGGGGGAGTAGTATGTGTTGTACTCTTTTTCCTTCACCATGGTTTTGTCCCACTGGGTTTTCCTGGTAAGATTTTAATGAGGCAACATTAAGCATACTACGAACCCTGAATGGTTATGACGTCTAAGGGGGAGTGTTATAAATCATTTGGTGGAGGATCCATAACCAAACTCGATGATACTGATCCAGGTGCCAAAGAGGAGAGAGAGACAGCAAATAGATAGTTTCCATATTTCTATTTCATGTGTTCTTTCCATTATTGTATTTAACTTTTCCTTGTTGTATTAGGAAAATCTAGTTTTCCATTTATCTTTTGACGGTCTAACTATGACGGTCTAATACTTGTATAAATATAGACCTCCAGTCATGAGTAATAATAAGCTTTCACAAAACCCTAAGCTAAATCTCAGACCATCCGATTTTCTCTCTTGATCACGATAAACACTAAAACCGTAAACAAGAAGAATCTGTCTCAGAACTTCAAAGAGGTCATTCTCTCAAACCGTGAGGAAACAGAAAACAATCAACATATCAAATTGAAGCCCTCGACGAGACGAATCCGTCGGTGCAAACCACTTGTAGATCTGACCGCCGACGCGCCCTCACGCACAGATACAGTGTACGCCGATCTCACTCATCCGAGATAAAACCCCAGTGCTCTCTCTCTCTCTCTCTCTCTCTCTCTCTCTCTCTCTCTCTCTCTCTCTCTCTCACGATCCGACCCTAAGCAAGACGCAACTGTTGGGGTCAAAAACGGTTATCTCGAAATCAACGGCTAAGTCTATTTGTCATACGAAAGTATACGGAAGAAACGAGAAGTAATCTAAGTTTGGACATGCCGAACGACAAGGAATCCGCCTTGAAACTTCAAAGAGCCCGTTCTCTCAAACCGTGAGGACCCAGAAAACGAGCAAGATATCAAATCGAAGCCCTCGTCGAGACGCACGTGCTGGTCCTGGCCGCCGGCGGCTAGCCCCCATGCTGGTCCTGCCCGCCGGGCGGCTAGCCCCCGTGCTGGTCCTGGCTGCCGGAAAACTTCAAAGAGCCCGTTCTCTCAAACCGTGAGGACCCAGAAAACGATCAACATATCAAATCGAAGCCCTCGTCGAGACGCACGTGCTGGTCCGTAGCCGCCGGGCGGCTAGCCCCCGTGCTGGCCGTGGCCGCCGGCGGCTAGCGCCCGTGCTGGCCGTGGCCGCCGGGCGGCTAGCCCCGTGCTGGCCGTGGCCGCCGGCAGCTAGCGCCCGTGCTGGCCGTGGCCGCCGGGCGGCTAGCCCGTGCTGGCCGTGGCCGCCGGCGGCTAGCGCCCGTGCTGGCCGTGGCCGCCGGGCGGCTAGCCCCGTGCTGGCCGTGGCCGCCGGCGGCTAGCACCTGTGCTGGCCGTGGCCGCCGGGCGGCTAGCCCCGTGCTGGTCGTGGCCGCCGGCGGCTAGCGCCCGTGCTGGCCATGGCCGCCGGGCGGCTAGCCCCGTGCTGGCTCGGATCGTCGGATGACAAGCTTCCGTGCATAAGTCCCAGCCCCGGCCGTCAGAAGTCTGCACTTCGAGTCTTTCCCAAGTCCTCGCAGGACGAATCATTGAGATTCAGCGTACGAAACTCCGGTTCTTACTCCAAACTAAAACCGTCGGAAACACTTCGGAAACTCGTAAGATATCAACGGGAAGGAAGATCTTAAATTCTTCGTACGAAACAGCGATGGTTATCTTAAGACACCACTCATCTAAACTCTACGAACGAATGAAGAACTTCCGAAGAAATCATTGAAAACAACGGAATTCCTAGAGACGGGCCGAAAGGGACCAAACGCGATCGGACAGTCCGTGTACGATTATCTAAGATAGATACGACGATTAACGTTTATCTTTACGTAACAAGATAAATGCTAAATTTCCGGAAGGATAAATGTCAAGTTTCCCGAAGATAAATGTCAAGTTTCCCGATAAACATGGAGGCCGACGAAAATGGAAAAAAGCCCGCCTTGCGGCCCAGAAGGAGAATAGACCGTCATAAGAAGGAGTATATAAAGGAGCTTTGGGAGAGGAAGAAGGGGAATAGCGAAAATCATTAAGAGAGAGAGAAATCCGAGATTGGAAACCTAGAGAGCTCATGTTAGGTTAAGAACTTAGAATTCAGGCGGTAGACTAGCAAGGTAGGACCTAGAACGTCCGGCCGCCTCTCGTTCTATTTTCATCTTGTCCGCAGGCTCCTGTCTCTCTCGGAAGGATCTAACAATCCTTTTACTTAGAGTTCCGCACATAGAAACCCTAGGCATTATTCTCGACATGCCCGTTTCTATGACTAACGCTCGTACTAGACGAACTCCGCCAGGCAGTTCGATCTCTTGTTCAAACCCTTCCAACTGAACTACGTCCGACTTGATCCTCGAAAGGGGTACGTAGGCAGCCTTCCTTAAGGTCCAGTCCCAAATCTCAATAAAACCTTTCCGCATTTATCTGATCACTTGTCGTTGGTTGTCGCAGAGAATCCGGACCTTCAGGGAAAGTTAGGTTTACTTAGCTTTCCTCCGTTTTACTTAATCAAAATCGACAGTGCGAATTTCGGTTCCCACAGTTTGGCGCTAGAAGGAGGGGGGACATATTACTCTTACTCTTACGGCCGCAAAACGCTTGATCAAAGCAATGTCTGGAAATATGAAAGACAAACTCACAGCTCACATCGACGCTGGTAAAACAACTTCAGCAGTGACTGCTCCTACGACCAACGCTTATGCAAACAGTTATCTAAGATTATCATCTTACGGACAAACGTCCCGAGAACGGACCATCCCAACCAAGTTCGGGTCCTATCAACCATGCACCCCCGTCCAAGTTCCTGCAACACAGTCCTCGGGTCCATGGACACAACCCCCCCTCGTTTGGGACTATCGAAGAAAGACTTCGGAAAAATTCATAAAAAGACTTGGTAGTGGAGACGGATTCCTGCCTGCCGTATAAAAACGGCTATGGTTAGCTTGAACACCAGTTGCCTTAACTATACGGGGAATTGAAATCCTTTCGGAAAAACCAGCGTCACATCAACGGCTTTTTCTAAAGAAAAATCGTAAAAACGTCTAAGTCCCAAGACAGCCCAAAAGGGGCCCGAATCACGGCTAAACGACCCACATACGATTTTAGGTAGGATCGAGCCCAAGGCTGATATGACGGTCTGAGTTTCGACTGGAAATGTTTTTTAGAATTTCCCGGAAAAATAAAGACTTGTTCTCCTGGAAATCGCGGAGAAACCCCATATTACTCATGAAACAGAAAGCTTGACTAATCGGGTTACCAATCAGCGTTTCTAATGCTAAAATTCGATAACATTTTACGGAACACCTTTCGTAAAATAAATTCTCGAAAATATTTCACGAGACAACTTTTGCATGATTAAACTCGACAACATTTTACAAAACAGTTTCCGTAAAATTAACTCGACAACATTTTGTGAAATAACTCTCGTAAAATAAAAGGTCAACAACGTTCTAAAGAAACAATTCCTTGCTGGGATCATGATGAAACCTTGGAAAAATATTAAGTTCGAGATTAATCATCTCGAAATCAACGGCTAGAAACATTTTCTACACGAGGAAAAACCTACGCAAAAACACGCACAAGCCGAAGGAACCGAGCAGCCGATTCCGGTCGCGGCCGTGGTCGCCGGGGGCTAGCCCCGTGCTGGCCGTGGCCGCCGGCGGCTAGCGCCCGTGCTGGCCGTGGTCGCCGGGCGGCTAGCCCCGTGCTGGCCGTGGCCGCCGGCGGCTAGCGCCCGTGCTGGCCGTGGTCGCCGGGCGCGCTAGCCCGTGCTGGCCGTGGCCGCCGGCGGCTAGCGCCCGTGCTGGCCGTGGTCGCCGGGCGGCTAGCCCCGTGCTGGCCGTGGCCGCCGGCGGCTAGCGCCCGTGCTGGCCGTGGTCGCCGGGCGGCTAGCCCGTGCTGGCCGTGGCCGCCGGCGGCTAGCGTCCGTGCTGGCCGTAGTCGCCGGACGGCTAGCCCCGTGCTGGCTCAGGTCGTCGAGCGGCTAGTCTTCGTGCGTAAGTTCTAGGCCTCCGGGTCGCCAGAAATCCGTGTTTTGCGACTTTCCGAGATCCCGCAAACAAAACTCTTTTCCTGCTCCAAGATTTCGAAGAACCCATAAGACGTCAACGGACAGGAAGACTTCGTATAAAACGGTAATGGTTATCTTAAAACACCATTCGCCTCAACAATGGATCGAAGATCTTCCGAAAGACTCGACATCCAAGTGTTGGCTAGCCCCCATGCTGCCTCTAGGCGCCGGATGACTAGCGCACCCGTACTGCGCTGGTTATCGGGCGTCACAACATTCGTCAAGCACGGCCAATCCTCGTAAAGATTGACCCAACGACTATTCAAACCAATTTTACGAAACAGTTTCCGTAAAATTAACTCGACAACATTTTGTTGAATAACTCTCGTTAAATAAAAAGCTCGACAATATTTTACGAAACGTCATTCGTAAAAGTATAACAAGATCGTCTCATCAAAAATCGATTCTCGATTCAGTATCAGACTTTTCGAAGACCTTTGACAATGAAACGGTAGAAGACAAAGAGGAACGGACATGAGGCAATCTCGAGTAATCAATGAGACTAAGGCAGAACGCGCAAACCGATCTAATCTCTCGAAAAAACCGAGAAAACGATCGGCGCATCCTTGGCATACTCTTTCCGCTTCCGTGAGACTAATGGCACGACGGTGAGCTACAAAAATTAACGAAATAACCTTCGGTAAACCTTCATGAGTAACCCGAAGCAACTTTCGCCAAAAAAACAAAATCAAAGCGGAAACATTTCCCGTGTAAACCACGGAAACAGTGCTACTTTGACTATCTGCGATTTTCTATCTCCATGAAACCAGTCATTGATTACTTTCGTATAACTGAAACCTAAAGTGGAAAATCATTTCAAAAAGCCATCACCCGTAACTTGGAAAACTCCGCTAAGATTTGCATGTCTATCTCAACGAACGCTATTCGGCCCTCGGCCAACTACGCCTTTCCAAAAAAGCCCGAACCTGAATTCGGCATCACCATTAAGGACAATCGTGAACCAATATGACCTTAATGCGAAAGGATCGCGTCTGATCGTTTACCAACTCCTTGGTTAAACGGCTGAACACAGCCTTCACGCCAAGACAAAACAGCTGAACGATCGCCGCTCCAATCACATAAGGGCCAAACGATAATCCACGATTTGTCATAAAACGCCAAGTGACCATTACGCGAGCAACTCTGTCGCATAGCCCAAAGCGGAAATCATGCGCTAAATTTCTCGTAATAAAATCAGTCCTAACAGCCATACGGTTAACGGAAAAATTTGAACTTAACATCGACTGATTAAGTTCAATACGCCCCGTAAACAAAGCATGAAAAGAAACACTCGTGACAAAGCTCCAAGAGTTATACGAGTCGTCCTTAAAATCCCGGAAGGCCAACACTTCGCGAAGCAAAGCGAAGGTAGACACTTCTCCCTGGGTCAAATATACGCGACCCTGGTCCTAATTCCTCGATCAAAATTTTATAACTTGCACGTCCAAACTGAAACAACAGTTTCTGACTACGGACATTCGCAAAACATCTCCAAGCCCGCGAACATTTGAAATGCGGCACAAGGGAAAATTAACTCGTACACGTTGAAATGTGTATGCTTGTATAATCCACGTTTTTTGAAGAAACCGGATTTTTCGAAACTCTTTACAAACACAGAAACCGAATTTTCGAAACTCTTCGCAAACAAACTTGCCAATCGCTAAACGGCCTCAACAATGGATCCAGTATCCACCAAAAAATCATAAGAAAAATTCCGCGATTTCTAAAACCCATAGTCCTTTATGGCATAAGAAAAACAAACTTCAAAGCACTGCGAGACGTCGCTTCGTGCCTGAACATTCGTTTTCGATTAAAACCTTCATACGCCTTCTAAATGGCATCATATCGATGTTGCTGATCACAACAAACGAACTCTAACGTCCTAAACAGACAAGCCACCTAAGGGTAGGCTCTTTTACATCCGACAAGGGATCCCATAGCGCGCTATACAAAAAATCCAAATTTGGTTCAGCACTTCGTAAAGGAAGTAGCTCGATTCGTGCCCAGATAAATCATATAAGCCGATACCACTTCGCGGATTTTAAAACGGTAAGAATCAGGTTAAAATCACAAACAGGCAAAACGAAAGCCGATTTGTCATCGCACAGCCTCAGTCTGAGAGTAAACCTAGGTCTTGCCCTAAACCCAGCCTTGCTGGTATCTTAACATCTCATAGGCAAAGCGTCAACGACGCGAAATCCCAAAACTTGTCTCTTCACTCAAGTCTGTACGTTTTCACGAATTTTCGCGTAAATCGTAAACCGCAGGAAAATCTCGCTTTGTACAAACGACGGATACGGTGATCATCAGGGAGGCAGGAATGAGACGACAACTCACACCCTGTCCCTCTAACTTCGATAGACAGAAGTTCTGAAAACGCAACATTAATATTTTATAAAGATTGAGCCGCAGAGTTCAACAGATGCCCTGAAAAAGGCCGGGATTCGAAGCCACCAACATCATCGCCTCTTAAACGGCCGAAACACAATCAAAATAAAAATCTCTAAAGGGATTGATAAACCTAGACGCTCCCGGAGCATCACCTTCATCCTCAAAACTCACCTAAAGTAGGAACGGTCTCACCGTCGCCTCCATTGGTCGCACCACCGCTGCATGTCTCATATGCGCCGGCTTCGCGATCCTTGACTGCGTGGTCCTGGTCCTCCGAACCCTCCGAATGCAGGACAAGGGTGCACACGGATTTCAGACCAGCAAGAATCGAGTCGAAGTTGAGCAACGAACTCACGGTCTTCCCGACCTCACGTTCGAGATCGCCAATCAAAGGTGATGTGGATTTCCGCAATGAAATACTCTTAGCCAAAAATTTCGATTTTCAACTCATAATCTTCCGCCCGCAAGATCGTTCCCGCGTCTTGCATGCTGGGGGGCTAACTGTTGGGGTCAAAAACGGTTATCTCGAAATCAACGGCTAAGTCTATTTGTCATACGAAAGTATACGGAAGAAACGAGAAGTAATCTAAGTTTGGACAGGCCGAACGACAAGGAATCCGCCTTGAAACTTCAAAGAGCCCGTTCTCTCAAACCGTGAGGACCCAGAAAACGAGCAAGATATCAAATCGAAGCCCTCGTCGAGACGCACGTGCTGGTCCTGGCCGCCGGCGGCTAGCCCCCGTTCTGGTCCTGGCCGCCGGGCGGCTAGCCCCTGTGCTGGTCCTGGCCGCCGGGAAACTTCAAAGAGCCCGTTCTCTCAAACCGTGAGGACCCAAAAAACGATCAACATATCAAATCGAATCCCTCGTCGAGACGCACGTGCTGGTCCGTAGCCGCCGGGCGGCTAGCCCCCGTGCTGGCCGTGGCCGCCGGCGGCTAGCGCCCGTGCTGGCTGTGGCCACCGGGCGGCTAGCCCCGTGCTGGCCGTGGCCGCCGGGCGGCTAGCCCCGCGCTGGCCGTGGCCGCCGGCGGCTAGCGCCCGTGCTGGCCGTGGCCGCCGGGCGGCTAGCCCCGTGCTGGCCATGGCTGCCGGCGGCTAGCGCCCGTGCTGGCCGTGGCCGCCGGGCGGCTAGCCCCGTGCTGGCCGTGGCCGCCGGCGGCTAGCACCCGTGCTGGCCGTGGCCGCCGGGCGGCTAGCCCCGTGCTGGCCGTGGCCGCCGGCGGCTAGCGCCCGTGCTGGCCATGGCCGCCGGGCGGCTAGCCCCGTGCTGGCTCGGATCGTCGGATGACAAGCTTCCGTGCATAAGTCCCAGGCCCCGGCCGTCAGAAGTCTGCACTTCGAGTCTTTCCCAAGTCCTCGCAGGACGAATCATTGAGATTCCGCGTACGAAACTCCGGTTCTTACTCTAAACTAAAACCGTCGGAAACACTTCGGAAACTCGTAAGATATCAACCGGAAGGAAGATCTTAAATTCTTCGTACGAAACAGCGATGGTTATCTTAAGACACCCACTCATCTCAACTCTACGAACGAATGAAGAACTTCCGAAGAAATCATAGAAAACAACGGAAGTCCTAGAGACGGCCCGAAAGGGACCAAACGCGATCGGACAGTCCGTTTACGATTATCTAAGATAGATACGACGATTAACGTTTATCTTTACGTAACAAGATAAATGCTAAATTTCCGGAAGGATAAATGTCAAGTTTCCCGAAGATAAATGTCAAGTTTCCCGATAAACATGGATGCCGACGAAAATGGAAAAAAGCCCGCCTTGCGGCCCAGAAGGAGAATAGACCGTCATAAGAAGGAGTATATAAAGGAGCTTTGGGAGAGGAAGAAGGGGAAGAGCGAAAATCATTAAGAGAGAGAGAAATCCGAGATTGGAGACCTAGAGAGCTCCTGTTAGGTTAAGAACTTAGAATTCAGGCGGTAGACTAGCAAGGTAGGACCTAGAACGTCCGGCCGCCTCTCATTCTATTTTTCATCTTGTCCGCAGGCTCCTGTCTCTCTCGGAAGGATCTAACAATCCTTTTACTTAGAGTTCCGCACATAGAAACCCTAGGCATTATTCTCGACATGCCCATTTCTATGACTAACGCTCGTACTAGACGAACTCCGCCAGGCAGTTCGATCTCTTGTTCAAACCCTTCCAACTGAACTACGTCCGACTTGATCCTCGAAAGGGGTACGTAGGCAGCCTTCCTTAAGGTCCAGTCCCAAATCTCAATAAAACCTTTCCGCATTTATCTGATCACTTGTCGTTGGTTGTCGCAGAGAATCCGAACCTTCAGGGAAAGTTAGGTTTACTTAGCTTTCCTCCGTTTTACTTAATCAAAATCGACAGTGCGAATTTCGGTTCCCACAGCAACCAGCTTCTGATCCGTTCCGGTCATCCAGTTCGCGATCCGACTCGTTCCAGCTCTCGGTGGTCCGGTTCTACATATCAATGCTTAGGTAAAATTCATAAATCCTACGAACCCATAATTGAATTGGTCAATTGATAAAGATTGAACCCTAAAATTGAAATCTCTTTCCCTAATGAAAACCCTAAGTCAATTGATCCCAAAAACTCTTTCTTGAGTAAATTGTAGCTCTCAAGTCCGATAGAGATTGTTTTAAACAATTAAACTCAAACCCTTAAAAAGTTTTGAATCTCAAAAATCCCTGTGATCATCCCAATCTTTATGATCATATCGTGTCCTTAATCCCCTTGATCAAATCGAAAAACCCTAGAAATTGATCAACCCCTAAAACTTAAATTTGATCAATTTCTTAATTTAAAGTATTGAAACTGATTGCTTGTTTTAATTGCTTAAAATCGAATTTGATTGTTTTTAAATTCCAAAGCCGTGTGAAAACTTTCAAATTAGTATTATGATTCTATTTTGAAAAGTTATAATTGGTTTTTCTAAACAACAATAGGTTGACAATTGGATTTTATCAAGATCGATTTTATAAAACCCTAATCCAATTTTTGATTGCTTGTTTGGTTAATTATTTAAACCGATTGTTATTATAGAGAGATAAACCCTAATTTAATCCGATTAGGTTGATATGCTAGGAGTACCATGATCATTAGGTTGCTAGAGAGAATCGATTTTAGAAACCATTATAAATCGGCTACATCATGAAAACACTTAAAATCGTTTTGCTAAGTTATGAATCCGGTTTGCATGGCATGCATCATTAAATATATTGTATGCATCATATAGTTATTAAAACATCATCTAAATACTTATTAGAAATTTTTTTTTCTGGTCCTTCTGACATAAAGAATTTATATCAAGCTATATAAAGCTATAAAATTTTCTAAAAGTATATATATGTTTGTTTTCAGATGTCGAAAATCAATAACCTTGAATATGCTGCCCTTAATCTATCTGGAGACAATTATCTCCAATGGGCATTGGATACAGAGATCATCCTAAAGTCTAAGGATCTCGGTGAATGTATTACCGAGAACAACAAAGCTACTGAAAAGGATCAATATAGGGCAATATTAATTAGTCGCCATCACCTGATTGAGAATCTCAAAGATCAGTACTTAACCATTAATAATCCTCTAGACCTTTGGAAAGAGTTGAATCAAAAATATGATCACCAAAGGACGGTGCTCTTACCAAAGGCTAGACACGAATGGAAAAACCTCAGGATCCAAGACTTCAATTCTGTGGATCATACAACTCAGCAATGTTTAAGATCCTTTCTATACTTAAACTATGTGGTGAGGATATAACGGAGGAAGATATGCTTGAAAAGACTTTCTCCACCTTCCACACAAGTAATGTGTTGCTACAGCAACAATACCGTGCAAAAGAATTCAAGACTTATGCGAGCTTGATTTCATGCTTATTACTTGCTGAGCAAAACAATGAGTTACTGATGATAAATAGTGAGATGAGACCTCCAGGTGCCACACCTTTACCTGAAGCCGAGAAAGAGGCTAATCACGTCCAATCCCACAGCCATAGGCGTGGAAGATTTAATGGACAGGGCCGTGGTCAATACAATTCAGGCCGCGGACAAGGCAGTCAATCTGGTCGAGACCAGAACCAAAGACGCTCGTTTAGACGAGGTCATGGTCGAGGCTGCGGGTCTTCATTCATACCGCAGCATTCAAACAACTCGACCAAATCTGTATGCCATCGGTGTGGAATGAGTAACCATTGGGCAAAGACTTGTAGGACTCCCAAGCATCTAGTTGAGCTATACCAAGAAAGTATGAAAGGGAAGAATCCTGAAGACCATATGGTGATCCATGATAATGAAAACGATTTCGATCATGAAAAAGATGATCTTATGGGTTATGAAACTTCAGATGTTCTAAAGGATTGAATTTGACATTCTGATTTTTGTGTTTTATAATTTGGTGTTTGATTTTTCGTCCTCATTTTAAATTAAAAGTGTTTCTTTGAATTTATTATATGAATGAAACATTTATATTAAAATCTTATCTCTGAAATTTCCGAAAATTATATCTATAAATCTGAAATTAATGATATAATAAAATATATAATAAATCCTCTAAAATTTCTTCATTCTAAAGAATGAATGAATGGTTTCATAGTGAAACCATGAGAAAAGGAAAAGAGTTCCTTAATTGTCCAAAGAGATAAGAGATAAGAGATAAGAGATAAAATTGCGGGTATGCGGCCAGATATGTATAAGGGCAAGCATTCAGATGCTTTATATTCACCTAGAGAAACCCATTGAGATTATAAAATATAAGAATGGTTTCCACAATGATATAATGGGCAAAGGAAACAAAAGGTTCCTTCAAAAGTTTTGAAAATCGCCCAAGGCCATACCTGCATTCTCTACTGATCAAGACTATGCTAACGATCAGTATGATAAGAGGCAAGAGCCATGGTAACCAGATTGGTATACCCCACGAAACTTACACACTTTATGGCATGACCGGATTAGCCATCCTGGTCTAAACTGATGCAAAGATTGATATTGCAAAATGCACAAAGAGTTATCCCATAGAATCTCACGTTGTGTAAAATGTACACAAGGGAAACTCATTAGGCTATAATGTCTCAAGCATTCAAAAGATTATAGCATGTTCATGAGGGGGAGAAATGACAAACCCGTGTGGTCCATGACCATACTATAAACATGAATATGACAGCTTGGCTGTACAGGCCATTACCTATATGGTTCAGACTCTAAAGTCTATAAGCTTGGGGACATCATGAAATTTAAATGTATAAGGTTAATATGCATCAGGCCATATAATATAAGTGAGCATAGATATTCCCATCTCAGATTGAATACGGGTCATGAGCCAGACATAAATCATCTGATATATGGTGTTTTTCACATCATTGTATATATGTTTTCATTTGTTTCAAGTCACTAATTCGTGTCAGTCTAGTCCTTTTTGACCTTTTACAGGTCTGGAGTTAGTAGAAGAGAGAAGAGAAGGTGCCTGATGAAAAGATGTCCTTTTGGAGCAATCCTGCGGAGAACACTCAAGTAGAACAGTCCCGAGACTGTTCTCTCTCAAGCGGAACAAGCAGACGGAGTGATCCGGAGATTGTTCCCGACGAATATGGAAACTCTTTATTTCGGGAATTAAAGTCCTGTTGCCCTAATCTCTTTTCTTCTGATTGGCGCCTCCATATAAAACGCCATCTATCTTTTTACTATTTTCTTACGCTAGTTTTTACAAGAGAACACTGTGAATTGCGATCTGCAACTTGTAAGGGAGAAGAATCCATCCTCTCATAGAGAAGATCATCTGAACCCTATTGTTTTCTACTCTGTTCTTATGCAATTTTATTCAGGATTTATGTCTTTGATTCTTTGCACCATGATCGAGTAGTAGCCTTGCTCGCCTAGGGTTTTTAGGGTGTTGAGACATGAGCTAAACATAGATAAGCGATCCATAATTGATCTTCATTGATACTGTTCTTACTGCTTTCATTAACCTGATCACTTGATGTTAGATCACTAGTTCATCGCCTAGTTAACCGCTTAGGAGATAACTTGATTTGTATTGAATGAGCTTAGTATCCCTAATCAGCGAAAGTAGATATTAGGTTGGTAAGTGAACTGATCGGACCTGTTCTCTAAAGCTTGCAATCTATCCTCATCCCAACGACAGTTAGGTGGTGAGATCGATCTGCAAAGCGATCACTGCCACGACAGTGGAGTGTTCCAGCTGAGTGATCCGAGTTCTAGAAAGCACTTCATTGCGCTTGAATAATTGTTTGGCTTCAATTCAACACCCAATGAAATACCCTAGGCTAGCTCTTGTTTAATTGAATCAATCTCGTGTTTTATTTGCTTGTTTACTATCGTCACTTTATAACCAAATCTATATCTTCATCTTAGCTTGGTTTCGGAACTTATAGAACTAGAGTGTAGACTGGTCCTCTGGATTTGAATCTCAAGTACTACAATTGCAACTGTTAACTTGGCAGTAGCAAGGATTCATTTTTAGTGTATCAAGTTTTTACGCCGTTGCCGGGGACCAGATTTTTTACTTCTAATTTTTGCTTTGATATCTAGTCTAAGATATCTAACTCGTGTTTATTTCTTTGTTTCAGCTGATGATCCAGGTGCATGACCAGTAGACATACTCGGAGCAACGCACAAGGACCATTGCATCAGCTTAACAACGAAGAACTAGCGAGATTGGAACGACAGAACCGTCAACAGCCGAGATCTACGAACACCAACATGGGTGATCACCAGGATGATCTCACTGCTGCGTTTGCACTCATGCAACAGCAGATGCAGCAGACGCAGCAAACGGTCCAAGCGCAGCAAGCTGCTGCTGAGCAAGCTGCTCTGAATGCTGCGAACCAGCAGAACCAACCGGAGGAAGTTGTCCAGATCGGCCAGAGAAACTTACTGCACAATCTGCCTGCTACGCGATCTGCCATCAACCCTCCACCATGCACTAGGCAAGACTTCGAGATCAAGCCAGCCTTGATAAGTCTAGTGCAAAGGACGATCTTCAATGGACTTCCTGCTGAGATACCGATGGACCACATCGAGCACTTTGAGAAGATGTGTGGTTTCACTAAAGCGAATGGAGTACCACCCGATTACATCAAGTGTACTATGTTCCCTTTCTCTCTTGATGGGAAAGCTGCTCGCTGGCTTGATTCCCTACCCACGGGATCACTCACCACTTGGGAACAAGTCCGAGAGGCCTTCTTAAGCCACTTCTACACGAAATCAAAGACGGCAGCTCTGAGACAGAAGATCGTGACCTTCAAACAGTTGGTGGACGAGCCGTTATGCGATGCATGGGAGCGATTCAACGTCTACCGCAGAGAGTGCCAGCATCAAGGTTTTGAGGTTTTGAGGAAGACTATCTGCTGGGAGTGTTCTACGATGGAGTAGGCTGGGAGTACCAGAACGCTTTGAACTCAGCCAGTAAGGGAGATTTCATGACCCAGTCCACTCAAGGTGCCTTCGAGTTGATTGAAAACATGGCCTCAAGCTCAGATGATAATAACCGCGAGACTGATCGCACTCAGAAGGTGAAAAGCATCGATAACAGCAAGATTGATGAGCTCTCTGCCAAGGTCGATCAGCTGATTAAGAGCAACCAGAACCAGGTCTTCATCATGGAAGAATCCCCTCAGGATAAAGCAACCGCGGATGGCACATCAGAGGCAGATCAGTCAGCTGAGGATCAACATGAAGTGAGCTATGTGAATGGGCAAGGATGGCAGTTCAAGAACTATCACCCAAACCCTAACGTGAGGAACAATCCCCACCTGTTCAATGCCCCTAAACCAGACGATAAAGCTCAAGGAAATCAGGGTCAGAACAGTGGATACCAAAGGCCTTATGGCAATCAAGGAAGAACCTTTGTCCTCAACCCAACTCAGAATGCCCAGTTCCACAGCCAGAAATAGCCGGTTAATCAGTAGGTTGCACAACCGGCTCAGACTGCTCCGCACGATGACATGAAGAGCCTCGCCAATATGATGAGCCAGCTGCTCCAAGGACAGCAGATCCAGGGGAAAGCACTGAACCAGGTCACAAACGACATCAACACCAGGATGAATCATATGTTCAATGACCTGAGTGCCAAGTATGACAATGTCTCAAGCCATATGAGACAGATGGATATTCAGATTGCTCAGACTGCTGAGAGTGTGAAGAGACAACAAGGAACTCTCCCTGGAAAAACAGACAAGAACCCCAAGGAGTGCAATGCGGTAGGTCTAAGGAGTGGAAAGCAACTGCCTGATCTGGACCCCAGGAGATTCACATCGGCTGAGAAAGGGAAGCAGAAGGAGTCGGATCAGTCACCTAAAGCTGTAGCCACAGATGAGGAAGAGGCAGAACAACCCACTGAGACTGTTCCGGCTGAAGCAGAGAGACCCGCTGGGGTTGTTCCACCGACTGCAGCACCTTCTCCTGCTCGTCAGTATGTACCAAAAGTACCCTACCCTGTTCCAGCTAAGGCTACACGCAAGGATAAGGAAAAGATGAAGTGCAGGAAGATGCTGGAAGACCTAACTGTCAAGCTCCCTCTAATGAGTGTGATCCAGATGATACCATCCATGCGTAGCTTTGTTAAGGGACTGATCTCTGGGAAGATATCTGATGACAGCGAGTTCATGATTGTCTCTAAGGAGTGCAGTGCGGTGCTCCAGAATAGAAGGATCAAGAAGTTGGGTGATCCGGGAAAATTTGTCCTCTCGGTTCAGATTGGGAGAACAGTTTCTTCATGCTCACTGGTCGATCTAGGGTCAAGCATAAACCTCATGCCATATACTGTGGCTAAGCGCCTTGGGTACACGGACTTCAAACCTACCAGGATGTCCCTAGTGTTTGCTGATCGATCTGTGAAATCTCCAGTTGGAATCCTCGAAGATCTTCAAGTTCTGGTTGGGAACACACTTGTTCCTGCCGATTTTGTTGTTCTGGAAGTCCAGGAAGATTCCAATGATCCCCTGATCCTAGGCAGACCATTCCTCTGCACTGTTGGAGCTATCATTGATGTCCGACAGGGGAAGATTGATCTCCACCTTGAAGATACTGTGATGAAGTTTGAGATGGATCAGATGCTGAAGAAACCGATGCTGGATGGACAAACCTTCACTGTCCAAGAAGATGGTGATCCGCTAGAGCCGCATGAGGGAATGATCGAGGAGATTCTCACCGAGGATCCACTTGAACTCGCCTTAGTCAGAGCTGAAGCCGAGCAGAGCTTAGAGAGTGTTGATGCTGATGCCTATGCCAAATTCCTGGATTCAGCCAGGAGTATTGAGAGAATGGTGGCAAATCTAAGTCTGGGGGAGAACAGTGAGTCCATCAAATCGACTGGAACAACCGCACCTCAGAACCCGTCTGTTCCGGCAGCTCAGGTCGATGACTCATGGAGCGAGCTGAAAGCTCCAAAGGTATGTTGGGGTCAAAATCGGTCAAGACGAAATCGATGTCCGAAAGTCTCGGAAAAATATGAAAAATGTTAGAGCAACCTCGAGAGACTAATTGTTAATCGAGAAACCTCGGGAAAATATTAAGTTCGAGATTAATCATCTCGAAATCAACTGCTAGAAACACTTTCTACACAAGGAAAAGCCCACGGAAAACTAAAAACGCAAAAATACGCACAAACCGAAGGAAACGAGCAGCCGACTCCGGTCATTGCCGTGGCCGCCGGGCGGCTAGCCCCGTGCTGGCCGTGGCCGCCGGCGGCTAGCGCCCGTGCTGGCCGTGGCCGCCGGGCGGCTAGCCCCGTGCTGGCCGTGGCCGCCGGCGGCTAGCGCCCGTGCTGGCCGTGGTCGCCGGGCGGCTAGCCCCGTGCTGGCCGTGGCCGCCGGCGGCTAGCGCCCGTGCTGGCCGTGGCCGCCGGGCGGCTGGCCGTGGCCGCCGGCGGCTAGCGCCCGTGCTGGCCGTGGCCGCCGGCGGCTAGCGCCCGTGCTGGCCGTGGCCGCCGGGCGGCTAGCCCGGTGCTGGCCGTGGCCGCCGGCGGCTAGCGCCCGTGCTGGCCGTGGTCGCCGGGCGGCTAGCCCCGCGCTGGCTCGGGTCGTCGGACGGCTAGTCTTCGTGCATAAGTTATAGGCCTCCGGGTCGCCAGAAATCCGTGTTTTGCAACTTTCCGAGATCCCGCAAACAAAACTCCTTTTCCTGCTCCAAGACTCCAAAGAACCCGTAAGACGTCAACAGACAGGAAGACTTCGTATAAAACGGTGATGGTTATCTTAAAACACCATGTGCCTCAGCAATGGATCGAAGATCTTCCGAAAGACTCGACATCCAAGTAGGAGCATTCTTTCAAAAGAAAATCGTAGAAAACAGCGGAAGATCGGAAGACGGCCCGAAAGGGACTAAACCCGATCGAACACCCGTTTACGATTTTCTAAAAGGATAGATACGACGGTTTACAATTATCTCCGCATGGCAAGATAAATGTTAAACTTCCGAAAAGATAAAATGTCAACTTTCCGAAAAGGTAAATGTCAACTTTCCCGATAAACGCGAAAGCCGACGAAAATGGAAAAAGTCCAGCCCGCGGCAGACTCAGCCCATCAAGAATAGACCGTCATATGGGAGTATATAAGCAAAGCTAGGAGCAGAGGAAGGGGGATCCGAAATCAGAAGAAAGAAACCACTCCAGAGCAATTTAGAACTTAGGCGCTTATTTCCTTTTTTAGCGAGCTGCGACTCAACTAGGTTAGATCTAGGTTTCGAAGACTAGCGACGATCGACAGCTCTTGCGGCCGAGATCTCGACCTGTTGTCCAAACGCTCTCCGCAGATTCGGAAATAAGATTCTTTCTTTTTGCTCTATTTATTTTACGCATTTATTCTCGAATTAGACTTGTCTTAACTTTGTCGTGCGTGGCCCAGCAGATAGCCGGGATCCTCGGGGAAAACTAGGTCAACTTAGTTTTCCTACGTTTTAACTTAACTAAAATCGACAGTGCGAATTTCGGTTCCCACAGTTTGGCGCTAGAAGGAGGGGGATTCACGGTTTATCTTTCTCGCAACTACGCATGCCCAGTTAAGCATGTCTGTTGACGCGGAAAAAGACAAGCAAATGCACGACGAATCAGCCGTCGATGCCAACGCTGAGAAGACTCCTGCCAGAAACGTATCGACGGTCACTGCCGAGGCAAACACCGCGATGCTGGACCAGGTGAAGGAACTGTTCGCCACCGCCCAGAAACGGTCGGAAGAACAAGAGAAACTAATGGCTTCACTCGCTAAACAGGTCAATACCTTAACAGCGAAAAGCAAACTCCCGCGCGGATCCACCAAGGTGAGACGTGTCAGGAGGCTCGACTTCGGAACTCCCGGAGACCAAGAAAAAGATGCCCCGAGAAAATCCCCGGAACTCGTCCCTGACGATACCGCTCCGATGGGGCAGAAGAAAACGACAGGCAACCTTCCACCTCCCGCAAGGGACAACGAAGGAGACGACGTCGAAAGGATCAATCTGGATGTCAGCGATCAATCGGATCCGTCCGACGAAGACGCCGACATCCACCACAGAAGGACCCGAAGTCAGTCAGCTCGACTGGCGGCAGCCTTCGAAAAACCCATGACAGAAGAGGAAGAAGACCTCTACTGGTCGGAGCAAGAAAGGTTGGCTGAGGACCAGACTCGGGCCTATCGCCGCCAACGTAGACAGAGGAGCGCGAACGGCGCCAACGAAATCCACGATTTGCGCGAGTACATCGCCAAAACTGCAGCCGAGGTGAAAGCGGTAAAATCGCAGATTCACCACGCGACCAGCACTGCCCCCGAGATCGACCTGCTCCTCGAGGAGTCGAGAAAAACTCCGTTCACCTCTCGAATCACGGAGGCACGAGTCTCAGATCCTGGGAAAATAAAGCTTCCCACCTACGATGGAACCACAGACCCAAAAGCACATCTGCAGTCTTTCCAGATTGCGATGGCAAGGTCTAAACTTCCGGAGCGGGAAAAGGACGTCGGCTGCTGTCTCCTATTCGTCGAGAACCTCAGAGGTGCTGCGCTCGAGTGGTTCTCCCACTTGAAAAGAAACTCCATCGGAAGTTTCCGCCAACTTGCTTCGGCTTTTCTGAAGCAATTCTCCATGTTCATGGACAGGGAAACTTCCGACGTAGACCTTTGGAGTCTAATTCAAAAGGAAGACGAACCGCTCCGCGACTACATAAGGAGGTTCAAACTCGTGATGTCCAGGGTAACAGGCCTCAGCGACAGAGTCGCCATCGACGCCCTGAGGAAAAACCTCTGGTACAAATCGAAATTCCGAAAGTGGATTTCTCTGGAAAGGCCACGCACCATCCAGGACACTCTCCACAAGGCAACGGATTTCATCATCATGGAAGAAGAGATGAAAATCCTAGCGCAAAAGCATGGACCGCCGAAAGCGTCCGGCAAGAAGAAAACCTCTCGTAACGACAAGTACGTCCATCACGAAGGGGAAGACGTCCAAGGCGAACATAACTACGCCGTTAATTCCGAACAAGGGAGGACCGCCGGAAACACCTGGACGCGGAACTCGTACAAGGACAATTCCAGCTGCGAGTTCCATCAGACGAGAGGTCACTCCACCGCCAACTGCAAAGTCCTCGGCGCTAGACTCATTATGAAGCTGCTCGACGGCAAACTAGCAACGGTCAAGAGCATGAAAGACCTGATCCTAGATTCTGACCGTCCGCCAAAGACCGACGGAGCCAATCCCGAGAATAACGCTCCTGGAACTCAATCGGGCGAAAAACGCGAACGGAGACAAGACGGCGAAGGAAACAACAACAACCGCCAAAGGATCAACATGGTCATCGGAGGATCGCATTTTTACCAGGACTCCGTTTCGTCGATCAAAGCCTACGGACGGAAGGCCGAGACAAGCCCCGGATGGTGTCCAGAGGACGACGTTCCCAGTCACGCAATCACCTTCGAGGAACAGGATACGACCGGACTCGATAAACCCCACTACGATCCTCTGGTCATCGACTTGGTGATTCAGGATCTCGAAGTCGGCCGCATCCTCATCGATACAGGGAGCACGGTCAACATCATGTTCCGCGACACTCTGCAGAGGATGAACATACCCCTCGGAGAAGTCATCCCAGAACCAAGACCATTAACTGGATTCTCGGGCGTCACGTCCATGACCCTCGGAAAAATCAGACTCCCGGTCATGGCTAAAGAAGTCACGAAGATCGTCGAATTCGCGGTAGTGGATAACCCGGCTATCTATAACGCCATAATGGGAACTCCTTGGATAAATGCCATGAAGGCAGTCCCGTCCACTTACCATCTCGGCGTCAAGTTTCCAACACCAACTGGAACAGCGGTAATCTGGGGAAGCCAAAAACAGTCGCGACTCTGCTTCCTAGCCGAACATAAACTTCGCAGCAATCGGAACGCCCCAGTAGCTAACCCGAAGCGAACCAAGAAGAACCTGAGTATTTCCGAGAACTCAGCAAAAACAACTCGGATTTGTCCGAACAGGCCACGACTCAGGACAGCGGGAAAATCCGCGAGTCCATCGCCGAGAAAACGGATGACCTAACTCCCAAGGCGACCGCCGACTTAGCCGAAACAGTCAAGGCGCCGGAAATCGTGGAGTAGTAGCAACCGCGACAGAAACAGAACTACGAGATGGCTTGATCCTCGCAAGAGGTACGTAGGCAGCTCGTCGCAACCCGACGAGTTCAGCTATCCCCCTCGCCAAAAAGGGGGGGGGGGGGGAAGATGGGGACAGACATCCTTGTACTCCCGCAAAAACGCTTTTCGCATGTAATCTACATTATTAATTATAAATTCTTTTGATTCAAACGCTTACTCAACGCGTAAACACTAAGGAAAACGAAAATCATATCTTTGAGGAACGCGAGACGTCGTTAGTTCCCGAAAAGTCTTGATTCTCCATTCTCCTCCAAACAGTCCATCCGCGACTCTAAAAACTCCACCAAACAGTCCATCCGCGACTCTAAAATTCGCTTCCGTCGATTGGCCCCGACGGAAAAATATAGAAACGTTTCACTCAATCAAATTCGTAGTCCGGCTTCTAACGGAGTCCTTTTGCATCCGACAAGGATATCATAGCGCGCTATACAAAAAATCCAAATTTTGGTTAGCTCTTCGTAAAGGAAGTAGCTCGACTCGTATCCAAACGAATCATATAAGCCGATAAGCACTTCGCAGATTCTAGAACGGTACGAGTCAGGTCGAAATCGCAAACAAGCAAAACGAAAGCCGATTTGTCATCGCACAGCTTTAGTCCGAAAGTAGACCTAGGTCTTGCCCTAAACCCGGCCTTGCTGGTATCTAAGACATCTCATAGGCATAAGTATCCAGGATACGAGATCCCAAAATTTGCCTCTTATCGCTTACAAACCTAACGTTCGCTACAAAGTGACCTACGGACCTAGCGACAAAAAAAAGAGATTGAATGCGAAGTGACTACACGTATTCAGACCCTCTACACTTGACGAAAGTATAAATCAAAACGCATATTTATAAAAAGCATTTATAACAGGGATTCGAAAGCCACCAACGGCCGATCCCGAGAAAATACAAAGTCACACGACCTCCTAAGGGTCGCAACACATACATACAAACGGCCACACTTGGCCTATCACAAATTATAATCAAATGCATAACAGTCGGTTAGAGATATTCCGAACGAAGAGTCGGGCTGGTCGACTTCTTCACCCCCGTCGCCTGCATTTGAACCCTCGCCTACATCCGCCGTATCTTCCGAGACTTGGATAGGATTCCACAGTTCTCGGATTCTCCCTTCGATCGGAGGAACAAAGGATTCGGCGTTGGCACATATTCTCATCGAGCCATCCATCGTGGCAAGTTCGCCGGAAAGAGAGAAGTCCTCGCGCTGCATCTTGTTAAGAGTACCGACCGAACCACGGCACTCGCGAAAATCACCTACAAAGTCCTGAGCCTCTTTGTACGCTTCGAACTCGGTAGAAAAAATTTCGGCCCTTCGGTTCAGCTCGGCGGCAGCTCTTCTCCGTCCGCTCCTTTCCGCACGAACGAGGGCTCGAGCCTGGACCTTGGCTTGCCGGCGATTTTGCTCCTCCACCTCCAACCGATACTTAGCAAATTCCCTTTCCGTTTCCTCCGCTTTGAAACGGGCCAGCCGGGCAGTGCGGAAACTCCCATCGATCGATGCATTCCAAACTCTCACGGCCTGCAAAGAAGCCAAGGTCAAATAAAAAGAAAAGAGGAGTTACTCAAGTTTCAAAAACAAACCTCGTTGACCAAGCGAGCACCCTCCGCGGTCACCTTGTCCCTCTCCTCGTTGTCCAAAGACTCGTCACGGGAAAAGGACGGAGGGAGTTCATCAAAGAAGTCACCCGGGGAGGAGCATCCTGACTCCCTGAGGTAAAGCCAGGATCGTATCTCGGCGGTGCGCCATCTCCCGACGAGGTCTCAAAAGCGATCCCTTTGTCCTTACGAGGCCTCCGCCTCTGCCTTAAAGGGGCAAAAACGTAGGATCTATCATTGACACAGGGCCGCGTACCGCCTCGCGATCGGTGAAGCGCGACCGCCCCTCGAATCCGGTCGAGAGTGAAGGAGTTCCAGGAACAAGGCCTCGACCTAAAAATATCCCTCTTGGTCAAGAGATCGGAAGGAACGTGCGCGAGACACCTGTTCTCTAAAAAAAAAAAAAAAAAAAAAACACGCACGTTCAATACTCGCCTTTCGGATTCTAAGAAAGGGGATGCGACAATCTTACCTCGTTGGTACAACCAGTCCGTCGGGAATAGATGGAGAAAGCCTTCCTCGACAGACTCTCCATCTATCCTCACAAAAAAGAAACGATCAACATGATCCTTGGCGTGCGAGGTAACTCCATTGATTACCGAAAAATTGGTCCTCGCCTTCATGGAGTATACTCCGTTGATGCTCGTCGCCTTAGAGTTCCACAACCCTTCGAAATCAGCAGGGCTAAGGTCCATCCCTAACTCATAACTCAGAATCGCAACGCCAAGCCAACTCTCCAAAGCCGGCACGTTCAGCTGGCTGATTGCGATTCCGAAACGGTCGAGGGCCTGGACAATGATCCCAGGGATTGGGAACCACAATCGGCATTGCGTCAAGAACGCCTCGTAACAAGTAAAGTAACCTTCCGGAGGATGCTCCGAACTCTCATTCCCACGGGGAATGCGAAACACGACTCCCTTCGGAACCTCGTAAAACTCTCGAAGAATTCCGAGATATTCGGGGGATACTTCGCTCGGCGAGTCAATTTCCTTACGCATCCTCAGAGGTCGCCGGGGAATCGGGATCACAGGAAGGGGAGCATCAGAACCAAAGACAGCGTCGCAGTACGCATTCCTGTTGATCTCTGAAACCTCGGGCTTCGAACTTCATCCTCGGCATGAAAACTATCCGAAGACGAGTGAGATTGCCTCCTCGAGGATTTTGATCTTGAAGTCATTCTTTTCTTAAAAAGTAGAGAGAGAATTTGCAAGAGAGAGATTAACTTGAGATTCTTGGGTGAAGTAAGAATGGTAAAAGATTCACAAGTCTTTATAGGCAAAGATTTTACTATTCACCCCGACCTTCGACACGATTTCGTTTCCATACTTTCCTCACGAACCGTACCGCAAGCTAGGACCTACGAACCCTACGGCTCCTAGCTAGCTGGGGGGCTAACTGTTGGGGTCAAAATCGGTCAAGACGAAATCGATGTCCGAAAGTCTCGGAAAAACATGAAAAATGTTAGAGCAACCTCGAGAGACTAATTGTTAATCGAGAAACCTCGGGAAAATATTAAGTTCGAGATTAATCATCTCGAAAAGCCCACGGAAAACTAAAAACGCAAAAACACGCACAAACCGAAGGAAACGAGCAGCCGACTCCGGTCATGGCCGTGGCCGCCGGGCGGCTAGCCCCGTGCTGGCCGTGGCCGCCGGCGGCTAGCGCCCGTGCTGGCCGTGGCCGCCGGGCGGCTAGCCCCGTGCTGGCCGTGGCCGCCGGCGGCTAGCGCCCGTGCTGGCCGTGGTCGCAGGGCGGCTAGCACCCGTGCTGGCCGTGGCCGCCGGCGGCTAGCGCCCGTGCTGGCCGTGGCCGCCGGCGGCTAGCGCCCGTGCTGGCCGTGGCTGCCGGGCGGCTAGCCCCGTGCTGGCCGTGGCCGCCGGGCGGCTAGCCCCGTGCTGGCCGTGGCCGCCGGCGGCTAGCGCCCGTGCTGGCCGTGGTCGCCGGGCGGCTAGCCCCGCGCTGGCTCGGGTCGTCGGACGGCTAGTCTTCGTGCATAAGTTCTAGGCCTCCGGGTCGCCAGAAATCCGTGTTTTGCAACTTTCCGAGATCCCGCAAACAAAACTCCTTTTCCTGCTCCAAGACTCCAAAGAACCCGTAAGACGTCAACAGACAGGAAGACTTCGTATAAAACGGTGATGGTTATCTTAAAACACCATGTGCCTCAGCAATGGATCGAAGATCTTCCGAAAGACTCGACATCCAAGTAGGAGCATTCTTTCAAAAGAAAATCGTAGAAAACAGCGGAAGATCGGAAGACGGCCCGAAAGGGACTAAACCCGATCGAACACCCGTTTACGATTTTCTAAAAGGATAGATACGACGGTTTACAATTATCTCCGCATGGCAAGATCAATGTTAAACTTCCGAAAAGATAAAATGTCAACTTTCCGAAAAGATAAATGTCAACTTTCCCGATAAACGCGAAAGCCGACGAAAATGGGAAAAGTCCAGCCCGCGGCAGACTCAGCCCATCAAGAATAGACCGTCATATGGGAGTATATAAGCAAAGCTAGGAGCAGAGGAAGGGGGATCCGAAATCAGAAGAAAGAAACCACTCCAGAGCAATTTAGAACTTAGGCGCTTATTTCCTTTTTTAGCGAGCTGCGACTCAACTAGGTTAGATCTAGGTTTCGAAGACTAGCGACGATCGACAGCTCTTGCGGCCGAGATCTCGACCTGTTGTCCAAACGCTCTCCGCAGATTCGGAAATAAGATTCTTTCTTTTTGCTCTATTTATTTTACGCATTTATTCTCGAAATAGACTTGTCTTAACTTTGTCGTGCGTGGCCCAGCAGATAGCCGGGATCCTCGGGGAAAACTAGGTCAACTTAGTTTTCCTACGTTTTAACTTAACTAAAATCGACAGTGCGAATTTCGGTTCCCACAAGGTAGAGCTCAAATCCCTTCCCAAGGGACTCAGGTATGCATTTCTTGGACCCAACTCTACATATCCTGTCATTGTGAATGCTGACCTGAACAATGCAGAGACTGCTCTACTTTTGTGTGAGCTGAGAAAATATCGTAAGGCATTAGGTTATTCTCTAGCTGACATACCTGGCATTTCACCTGATCTGTGCATGCATAGAATACACCTGGAAGATGAATCGATGACTTCTGTAGAACATCAGAGGAGGTTAAACCCAAATCTAAAAGATGTTGTAAAGAAAGAGATAATGAAACTTCTAGAAGCAGGTGTGATCTATGCGATCTCTGATAGTAAGTGGGTTAGTCATGTGCATGTAGTACCTAAGAAAGGTGGGATCACTGTGGTAACCAATGAAAAGAATGAATTGATCCCTACTAGAACAGTCACTGGTCATCGCATGTGCATTGATTTTCGTAAGCTTAATGCTGCGACTCGTAAGGATCACTTCCCACTTCCTTTTATTGATCAAATGCTTGAGAGATTGGCTAACCACCCTTACTATTGCTTTTTAGATGGTTATTCAGGTTTCTTTCAGATTCCCATCCACCCAGACGATCAGGAGAAGACGACGTTCACATGCCCTTATGGAACATATGCATACAGGAGGATGCCATTCGGCTTGTGCAATGCTCCAGCGACCTTCCAACGCTTCATGATGTCGATTTTTACTGATCTGATTGAAGACATAATGGAGGTTTTCATGGCCGATTTCAGCGTCTATGGAAGCTCCTTTCATGTCTGTTTGTCAAATTTGTGCAGGGTGCTGAAGCGATGCGAGGAGAAGCATCTGGTGCTGAACTGGGAGAAATGCCACTTCATGGTCAGAGATGGGATTGTTCTGGGACACAAGATATCAGAGAAAGGCATTGAGGTGGACAAGGCAAAGATCGAGGTCATGATGAGTCTGCAACCACCAACTTCAGTGAAGGGAATCAGGAGTTTCTTGGGACATGCTGGTTTCTATAGGAGGTTCATCCAGGACTTCTCTAAGATCGCGAGACCACTCACTCGGTTGCTCTGCAAGGAAGCTCAGTTTGCTTTTGACAGTGACTGCCTAGCCGCATTTCACACGATCAAGGGAGCTCTAGTCAGTGCACCAGTTGTCCAACCTCCAGACTGGGATCTTCCTTTTGAGATCATGACAGATGCAAGTGATTTTGCAGTGGGAGCAGTCCTTGGACAGCGTAAAGACAAGAAGCTTCACGTGATATACTACGCAAGCAGAACCCTAGATGAAGCTCAGTGCCGATACGCAACCACAGAGAAGGAGATCCTTGCCATCATGTTCGCGTTTGAGAAGTTCAGATCCTATCTGGTTGGATCAAAGGTGATTGTGCATACGGACCACGCGGCTCTCAAGTACCTACTCACGAAGAAGGATGCTAAACCGCGACTCTTGAGATGGATTCTCTTGCTCCAAGAATTTGATCTGGAGATAAGAGACAAGAAGGGGGTTGATAATGGAGTGGCAGATCATCTCTCTAGGATGAAAGTGTCAGATGAGACAGTCGTCCCCTTTCATCAAGGACTGTTCTCGCGTAGAAGGAGCATTCGTTGCAGTGATCCAGAAGCAGTACCCGAACCTTCCATGGTTTGCTGAGATTTCCAACTACTTGGCAGCTGAGAAAGAGCCTTTGAGTTTCACTGGGAATGAGAAGAGGAAATTTCTAAGGGAAGCAAGGCACTACTTCTGGGATGAGCCGTATCTATATCGGCAAGGCAAAGATGGGATCTTCAGGAGGTGTGTTCCAGAGGCTGATATTCCAGGGATCCTTCACCACTGTCACGGTTCCTCTTATGCTGGTCACTTTGCCACCTTCAAGACAGTTTCCAAGATCCTCCAAGCCGGTTTCTGGTGGCCCACTATGTTCAGAGATGCTCACGCTTTCATATCACGATGCAATTCATGCCAAATGATGGGGAGTATAAGCAAGAGAAACGAGATGCCTCAGAACTACATCTTAGAAGTTGAAGTGTTCGACTGCTGGGGGATCGATTTCATGGGACCATTCTCAGTCTCTCACAAGAATGAGTACATCTTGGTTGCTGTGGACTATGTCTCCAAGTGGGTAGAAGCGATTGCTAGTCCAACCAATGATGTGCGAGTTGTAACCAAGATGTTCACCTCCATCATCTTTCCAAGATTTGGAGTGCCTAGAGTGGTTATAAGCGATGGTGGAACTCATTTTATCAACAAGTTGTTCCAAGGATTGCTGAGCAAGAATGGTGTGAAACACAAGGTTGCAACCGCCTATCATCCCCAAACAAGTGGTCAAGTGGAAGTTTCCAACTGAGAGATCAAGAGTATCCTGCAGAAGACTGTCAATACCACCCACAAGGACTGGTCCCTTAAGCTTGACGATGCTCTCTGGGCGTACATAACAGCCTACAAGACCCCTTTAGGGACCACTCCTTATCATCTGGTCTATGGCAAGGCGTGCCACCTACCTGTTGAGCTAGAGTACAAGGCGGCTTGGGCTGTCAAACTACTCAACTTCGACATCAAACCCGCCAAGGAGAGGCGAACCATTCAGATCCACGAGTTGGAGGATATCAGGCATCTAGCCTATGAGAGCTCTAAGATCTACAAGGAAAAGACCAAGGCGTTCCATGACAAACGGATCATCAGCAGAAGCTACGCTCCGAACGATCAGGTCTTACTCTTCAATTCACAGGTTAAGCTGTTCCCTGGAAAGCTTAAGTCCAGATGGTCTGGACCTTTCACCATCAAGGAGGTTCGCCCCTACAGAGCTGTTGTGTTGCTGGACACAAGAGGTGGAGAATTTGTTGTCAATGGTCAGCGTCTCAAGCCATATCTTGCTGACACAACGACCGCTGAAGGTGTAGAGATACCCTTAAGCAATCCCCCTCAAGCCTAATCGGCTCATTGAAGTCAAGCTAGTGACAGAAAACAAGCGCTTGGTGGGAGGCAACCCACTGGTGAGTGTAAATATTGTTTTCTTTTTTTCTTTATCTTTCTAGGAACTAACTTGCAGGTTGAAAAAAAATCAAGAAAATTCGAGATCACTCCAGGAGAGCACTCCAGCGGTTGTTCCGCCGATTGTTCCCAGGTAAGTGCTCGAACAAAAAAAAAATAAATAAATAAATAAAAAAGTGGAAGCGGTTTTGATGGACCTATTTAAGGCCCAAACACTCCACTCCCCCACTTCATCTCTCTCGCCGCAAACCACCCCCATTAGAACCCTAAATCGCAACTCACTCACCTCTCTTTCTCTCCATCGATTTTTGGTTCTCACCTCTTGGGTTCTCTAGAGATTGGTTTGTTTTGCAGGAATCACCTCTCCAATCAAGGTAATCGGCCAAGAACTCTCCCCCTCTTTGCGCATGCAAATCGCGATTTGGGAGTGATTTCTTGGATCCTCTTTTTCCTTTATGCTTTGCGATTTCATCCTAGATTGTAGCTCTTGATAGTATACTTGCTACTAGGATTGAATTCATGATTGATTTTGAATGGAAGAGGAACCGATTGTTGATTGTGATTCTTGGCCTTTGCGATTTGTACTGCTGAGATTGAGTCTTGTGTAGGTTGTCTAGTAATCGATGGACTTGGGTAAAACAAGAAGATTGGATTGTTCCATCGTTTCTAGAACAACCGGAGAACTGTGCTGATATTGGGTTTTGCTGTTGTTTTGCAGATGCCTCCAAAGATGAGAAATGCTAGAGCCGCCAAGAGCACAGCTTCTCCAGCCGTGAGAGCTCCACCTGGTTACCCATGGCCGAACAAGATTGAGGGCGAACCCATCGACCTCAATGATCCGATGCTCCTTGACTACAATGTTGAGGGATGGGACAAGGAGTCAGCGGGGAGATACAACCGGCTCCTACTAGCGGAAATCTTGCCCACGCGGTTCGCTCACCAGGAGACTCTAGCCGATCTCGGCCTTGACACTGAGGTGTTCGATACGATGCAGGCTATGGGACTCATGCCTCTCTGTTTCCAAGCCCAGGTTCTCTACCCGGATTTGGTTAGGCAAGTGCTCGCGACGTGCCAGATCACTTATTTGAACCCCAATGAGCCTACATACGTAAACTGCTTCTTCTCTTTCATGGCTGATGGCAAGTTCTGCTCCATCTCCCTCAACGATCTGAACGAGCTACTCGAGATTGCGGACACGCCAAGGGGAGTTTCAGTGGAGAAGAAGTTCAAGCCGGCAGACACCTTTTGGGACCTCATTGCATCCGGCAAGTTCACCTCTCGCAAGGCCTACCAGTCGCAGATCCGGAACCCTGCTATCCGGATCATCGCCAAGATCGTGTCCAACGTCCTGTTCGCGAAGGAGTACACCTCCAAGATCACAAATGGGGAGCTCCAGGTTCTCTACATGGGTGTTGAGGACGAGATGCGCAGAGAGAAGATCACCCCTATCCAGGAAGTCAAGACCAACCCAGGGTTCCATCTCATCTCCATGTTCGCTGAGCGCAAGACACCTTGATTCGGACTGATGACAAGAAGGATCGTTCCGGCAGTCAGCTCACTCCCTTGTTCCACCGCTTCAACATCAACCTCAGCTCCTACACGGTTGTCTCTGAGATGGAGTACATTGATACTCCTTACCTGATCGCATGCCACATCTTGCGCGACGAGAACACCTACAAGTTCCAAGACAAAGAAGGGAACCCTCTGTACTGCAAGCTCCCTATGCCTGGGTTCACAGACTTCTTGGCCCTGGAGAACATTGTGTTCTCACTCAGTGAAGAGCACCTCTGCGATGATCCGCGAGCGCCGGTACAGAACGATGATGATGACATGGATGATGTGGAGCATGTGCCTCAACCGGCTGATGGTGAGTATAACCTGGAGGACTTCACCGATGTGGCTGATGATCACGCCTACAGACGCTGGATGGTCGAGTCCCAGAAGAAGAACAACAGCCTCATGAAGAGAATACTCAGGGCGATCACAGGCGGCTGCATTGGGCACAGGAGGAGCGTACACCGCAGAGAACAAGGCGCCCAGGCAAGGAGCAAGCGGGAACATCGACTGGGGCAGAGAGACTGCCGAGGAACAGGAGGACAGCTGGTCACTCCGGTAGCGGCGATTCAGACTGAGTCCGAAAGGACTATTTCTATCCCTTGTCTTATCCATCTGAACTATTTATTTTTCATGTTATTTGCTTCTGTTTGGTGTGTTTCAGCTTCCTCTGATTTATTTTCACAACCAGAGATGGTGTGAACTAAGTCTGGGGGAGCGATTGTACTATATTCGCTTGTGTGCTTTTTGAGTCAGTCCTTGTGTCATTTTTATGTTTTTATCGAGTCAGTCTTTAGGATCGAGTCAGTCAAAACTATTGTGGGAATCAGGTCCTTATTTTGTGATGCTCTTTAACCACCTCGTGCTTTAACCTTCTTATTCAGTGACCTTAGCAGTGATGAAAGACCCACACATGGACCTGGAACACCCTGATTTATCTCATTTGACACTCCAGAAGTTCTATACCGATCAGGTTACACTGGGCAGACTTAACTCCACTTTATCTGAACCTAATCTGGACTTTAATTCTTCTTGTCATGGGCACTAGATCAGGGTAGAATGAGAACTACACTCAGGACTTCTTATCCGATTTTATCCCTCTTGCTGTTTCTGAGTGGCTAGCTCATCTTTAGCTAGTTCCCACCTTGAACCCTAACCTTTTGTTCCACCCTCATGCATTTGCTTTTCTAGTACTTTATGTGCAGATATGTGCAAAAAGGTCGGAGAGGAAAGGATCGACGCAGTTCTTACTCATCAATGCTCACACAGTGGAAGAAGGCAGAACAATCAGTGCAGACAAGAGAACAACCAGGTGCATGTTCCGGTACAACAGAGAACAATGAAGGGAGTAAATGGCTAGAACGAACCGGGATGAATCACCAGTGGCATCATGTACATCACTTGTTACCTCCTTACTCGTCACCCCAGCATTTTGTATTCAGTATATGTCAAAAAAAAAAGTTTTTCTTGTTTTTGCTTTTGCTTTGATTTACTGGTGACGAGAAGGGGAAGAATCCATGATACATGCCACTGGGGAAGTTGAGAAAGTGATGGTGGTTTCAGTGAAGTGTTCTGAAGGGGAAGTTGAATCGCGCAGAGCAGTCCTATGATCGATCTATCGGAGAGCAGTCCGATCAGCAGAGATGAGTAAGGATTGTGGACCTCAATGGAGCCGTCCTCTCACGACCATTTTGTGCGATATCCTGCATCCACTCTTGGTAAACCCTAAACACTCTTGAACTCCACCATAAAAGTTAGCATGTTCTATACCTAGCCCGTTCTCTCTGAGTAGAGCCTGTGACAAGAAGCTCTCGCTGATCTTAATTGAACATAAGGAGTTTTGTCTCGAAAGTGTTGCCTTTTCAGGTTGAGATGTAGAGTAAGGAGCCGATCTTCAAACAGCGATCAGGGGGTTCTCAGTAAGTGTGTGTGGTCCTAATCTACAGCTTGTATGGTTCAGAGATTTGTGGTAAGAGTATGGTTGCTGAGAATAAGCGAGTTCCCACGCTTTCAAACCTTTCTCCCTGTTCTTGGTACTTGTCTTGTTCGAGGGCAAACAAGGATCTATGTCTGGGGGAATTGATATATGGTGTTTTTCACATCATTGTATATATGTTTTCATTTGTTTCAAGTCACTAATTCGTGTCAATCTAGTCCTTTTTGACCTTTTACAGGTCTGGAGTTAGTAGAAGAGAGAAGAGAAGGTGCCTGATGAAAAGATTTCCTTTTGGAGCAATCCTGCGGAGAACACTCAAGTAGAACAGTCCCGAGACTGTTCTCTCTCAAGCGGAACAAGCAGACGGAGTGATCCGGAGATTGTTCCCGACGAATATGGAAACTCTTTATTTTGGGAATTAAAGCCCTGTTGCCCTAATCTATTTTCTTCTGATTGGCGCCTCCATATAAAACGCCATCTATCTTTTTACTATTTTCTTACGCTAGTTTTTACAAGAGAACACTGTGAATTGCGATCTGCAACTTGTAAGGGAGAAGAATCCATCCTCTCATAGAGAAGATCATCTGAACCCTATTGTTTTCTACTCTGTTCTTATGCAATTTTATTCAGGATTTATGTCTTTGATTCTTTGCACCATGATCGAGTAGTAGCCTTGCTCGCCTAGGGTATTTAGGGTGTTGAGACATGAGCTAAACATAGATAAGCGATCCATAACTGTTCTTCATTCATATTGTTCTTACTGCTTTCATTAACCTGATCACTTGATGTTAGATCACTAGTTCATCGCCTAGTTAACCGCTTAGGAGATAACTTGATTTGTATTGAATGAGCTTAGTATCCCTAATCAGCGAAAGTAGATATTAGGGTGGTAAGTGAACTGATCGGACCTGTTCTCTAAAGCTTGCAATCGATCCTCATCCCAACGACACTTAGGTGGTGAGATCGATCTGCAAAGCGATCACTGCCACGACAGTGGAGTGTTCCAGCTGAGTGATCCGAGTTCTAGAAAGCACTTCATTGCGCTTGAATAATTGTTTGGCTCCAATTCAACACCCAATGAAATACCCTAGGCTAGCTCTTGTTTAATTGAATCAATCTCGTGTTTTATTTGCTTGTTTACTATCGTCACTTTATAACCAAATATATATCTTCATCTTAGCTTGGTTTCGGAACTTATAGAACTAGAGTGTAGACTGGTCCTCTGGATTTGAATCTCAAGTACTACAATTGCAACTGTTAACTTGGCAGTAGCAAGGATTCATTTTTAGTGTATCACCATCTTAAGAGAATCTGAATATACCACCACAGACATATGTGCCATTTAAGATGGAACCTCAGAAGAGGATTGGGAATATATGTTGGATGAAAATGTCTTTCTCCCACGAATTTAAAGGTATCTTGAGCCAAACATGGGTGATCTAATTAGTGGCCAAGAACACAGATTGCAAGAGATAGTAATCTGATTATCCAACATTAAAAGGAGAAAGTTATAAGCTGGTAAAGAGAATAAAAGAAATAGAATGGTATTCACCATCATTGTCTTGGCAAGATCCTCGGACTATAAAATATGATCTAAGACATCCAAAGAATGTGATCAAAAGATATAAAAGCTAGCAAAAATAGATGCAAGACACATTGACCCGAAAAGAAAAAGAATGACTAAGTCATACCAGCTTAGCACCACGAATTTGATGTCCTAAGAGACACAATCAAGTTGCTACAGTGTCTATACAAGATAGACCAATAAGTTCCTAAAGATAAGAAACCTCGGAAAGAAATGAAAGGTACATAGAATGATACAAATCCGAGTTCAAAGGAAAAAAGTCCAGACAGAGATATAAGGCTGGCCAGCTAAACATCTAAGGTACTAGACCATGTAGTTTGGGACGCCAAACTGCAAGGTAGTAAAGGTCCTAGATAATAAGATCTCAAATCTATTAGCTCATGTCTGGAACACTATGGAACTACATAAGAGTGTTAACACTAATAATGTATTTACATACAAGAGAGCTCATAAAAGAAAGTAGAACTTGAGTTTAAAGATATAAAGCAAGGATCATGAACCCACGTAAGAGTACTCATAAATAATAAAGGAAACATGGGGTTTAAAGTATTTACAGAAAGATGGGCGTATTGGCCATACATATAGAAAAACGCCATCAAATGATAAAACCAGTGAATGGGTCTTGTGAGGAAAATAAACCATGAGATATAGGATATCACCACATGGTCTAAGGTGCTCATGTTCCTACTTAAAGCATTCTAAGAATGGCTTGATTACACAAGGATACTCACAGAGACCAAGGAACAGATTATAAGGAGATATACTCGTATGTGGTGGATGCTACTACAAAAATTCGAAATTGATAAAGGTCTGGTTATAAGTAAGAGATAATGTAGTAAGCAGCATATTAATCACTGGATAAAAATAATAAAGGTACCAGAAAGATGAGAAAGAAAGTTCTCAACGAACATCATCGTTCCTAAGCTGTTTATGAACTGAAACAAAAGCAGCTGCATATAATATGATAGACTAAGTAATACTTAGTAAAGGAGTTCTATAAGAACGATCCAAATCAGTCCATATATCATTATGAAATAAATTCCTTGTGTTTATAATAAACCAACCTAAAAGAGGTTAAGTGTTTTCGATGATACAAGTTATCGATTGATTCTTAGACAGGCTATGTTTTATATATGATGGGACTACAATGACTTGTAGTAGAGATCATAGCCGTGTGTGTGTATCAGCACACCACAATTACATAGTGTAATGTGAGATGGTCATACGAAAAGGGCAAAGAGAACCATTAAGGCTCACGATCTTACCGAATCAAAGGTCGTGTCCGGCTCCATTCTAGCCCAATCGCCCATGAAAGATGACTAATATGTTAACACCAAAACGTGTAACATCATCGCAACACACAGACCATAATGACCCAAGAGAGTGACCAAAAGTATGTCTGGTCGAGGTCAAATGGATATGGCATTGCTGAAGGCAAGAAAGATTGATAGCCATGTATAAGGTACATGAGTGTATTTGACTGCAGATCCATAGTTTTATGAGATTATAAAATTCATTGCAGCAATAATTATTAATGACATGACCTTAGACACTCACGAGTTATGGACGAGTATAGACAAGGTCTATAACTCAACATGGATCGACCAATAAAGAAAAATCAGCTATAATGGATAAGCCATGAACCCATACAAGTGATGTATGTTCGAATGGACAAAGGCATTTCCGTGAGAAAGCCAAGTGGTTCGTATGTGTTTGGTCGATGGCTCAATATATATTAAAATGTCCACGGTATGGCAAAGTCATGTGAGTAGAGGATCTGTGGGACATAAGAAGACCTGCGAGTAAAGTTTGATCGCAGATTAGAGGTTCATCCGAGTACTGGTCGAGTACCATCCGTCTGACCAGGACATAGAGTGGTCGACAGCAAAAGAAGCACATCACATTTGAGTCTTCAGCGATGTTTAAATCAGGGGGAGTAGTATGTGTTGTACTCTTTTTCCTTCACCATGGTTTTGTCCCACTGGGTTTTCCTGATAAGGTTTTAATGAGGCAACATTAAGCATACTACGAACCCTGAACGGTTATGACGTCTAAGGGGGAGTGTTATAAATCATTTGGTGGAGGATCCATAACCAAACTCGATGATACTTATCCAGGCGCCAAAGAGGAGAGAGAGACAGCAAATAGATAGTTTCCATATTTCTATTTCATGTGTTCTTTCCATTATTGTATTTAACTTTTCCTTGTTGTATTAGAAAAATCTAGTTTTCCATTTATCTTCTGACGGTCTAACTATGACGGTCTAATACTTGTATAAATATAGACCTCCGGTCATGAGTAATAATAAGCTTTCAGAGCACCTCTTTTACAACAATTATATAGTCTTTTACATTTTTGTCTAAGCTTTCACAGCACCTCTTTTAAACACATGTCACATGCGAAGATCAGGATACATAACCCTACCTTATATTTTTCTTGAATCAATAATTATGTTTGGTGATCATATATGAGGAAGTTTAGTATATATAGATGTGAATAATTGTAGTTCCTTTTGGTTTATGATCTTTTTAATTAGGATTTGAATAAAGTAAAATTAACATTATATAGTCTTTTACATTCTTTTGTCTAAGATTTAAAAAAAAAAAGATAATTACTATCAAATATTTTTAGACAGATTTTTTTTATCTCTTTACAGTTATCTTTTCTTCATAATTTGAATAAAGTAAAATTAACATTAAACAGTTTTTTTTACAATTTTTTGGTTTATGATTTTTAAAAAGGATAACTACGAATATTTTTTACATTTTTTCTTTGTGATTTTAAAAAAAGAAAATTAGTGTTAAATATTGTACAAATTGATTTTAGTTTAAACACATGTCACAATATTAAACTTTTAATTGACATGTGTGGCGATCATAGTAAGAATTACTTGTTACAATGGGTCACTGATAGTTTTTAATTTTTGAAGTTGGTCGGTCAAAGTGTTTATTGGACAAATGGTCACCTAGCAGGAGAGATAAATAATTGATGACATATTTGGCCTTTTGACCCATAACTTTAAGTTTTTGACCCATTTAACTTTAGTTTTTGACTCTGTGAACAACTCAAAAACTCTAATCTCACACGTGTGTGACTCCCTTCTCCTCCTCCGGTGAGTCCCAAGATCCCGTCGCGCCTTATCCTTTTTTTCTCCGAAATGAAACTTTTTTTTTAAATCTCTCGATCTTCCTCTCTTATTCTTCACTGTTAACGCTCGTTCGTTAGAGTTTTTTTGATAACTGTTAGGATTTAAACCTTGCTTAGTGCTTTAAATTTAGATTGAAATCAGATACCAAAACTGTCTTTATTCAAGTCAAAAGAAAAGTATTTCTTAAGAACAACTATAGAGATTACAAGCCTATGATTAACACAAAACCCTAACACGTAATTGCTTAATCTCTTGTTATCTCTCTCTTATGTTCTTGCTCTCTTCTCGGATGATTAAATCACCTTGATCACCTTTGTATTTATACTCATCACCATCACCATCTCCTTTTCCTTTTTGCCTTTGTATCACGTTTTAACCGTCATAATAGATAAAGGAAACTAACGTCTTTTTCTATTTTGATCTGTGCATGATTCTTTGTTGGGCTGGAGTGGACCAAATTAGAGTTGGGCTTTTTCTCTACAATCTCCACCTAAAGCCCAAACTTATTTCCCCCTTTCTCTTGTCACCACTACCGTCGACGCTTTCAATCTGCCATCTCCTTCCTTCTTTGATCTGAAACGTGATTTGTGATGACTTCGCTGTTGAATCACCTGTCGTCTTGTTCCTCGTCCTCATCTCTGTAGTGAGCCATGAACAATTAAACCAGAAACGATTATCTTCACTCATCTCCTCCTTTTCACCGAGAATCTCTTGGAACGGTGATGACGATTCGCCGACGAATCCTACCGTCTCCGGCGAGTCCCGTTTCTTCACCCTCTCACACTTTGATTCTGGAGATTAACTCAACTACCCAAGTCTTCAGCTCCATCCAACAGACTCTCACAGCACGTGTGCGGCTCAATACCTTTCATCCTTTCACACTCCAATTCCTCTGTCGGAGAGTGATTCATCTTCTCAAGCCTTCAACTCAACCTCCTGTAAAATCGCATCATCTGATAGTACACCAGCTTGTTCTTCATCGTGAGATGCCAGTAATCTCCAAGAAGCTCGCGAGTTCTTCATGGTGACTGGTGAATCTCTGTTTTACCTACTGGTGGTGATCGATTTAATCTGTCTTACCGGTGATACTGCAGCTTTCCGGTAAGGTCCTTTGAGTTTTGAGTCTGCTTTGAATTTTTTTTTAATCTCCTTGAGACCTTGTAGAGTATTAACCGTCTTCTGATTTTGACAGTCCTTCCTGCGTCCGGTGATCCTTTCCTCTGTTACTCCGACGAACATGTCTTCCTCCAACTTCCTGGTAAGATAATTGACGTCTCTTTTAACCTGATTAAGATGATTCTTGTGATGTTATACTTGTCTGGTGATCTGCTTTGTTTTCCCGGTTGTGATACTCGTCTCCCTTCAGTTCTCCTTGGTGATTATCCTCCACCATAGCAGCTGTTTAAGACGTTCTCCCCTCTCCGGTGATCTGTTTCTTCTTCCCCGACCTATATACTCGTCTCCCTTCAGTCTCTCTGGCTGTTTAAGACGTTTTCTCAGGTCATCCTTCAACTTTAAATTTCCTTTTAAAGTGTATTCCTCATCCGTTGCTTTAGAGCTTTCGAGTGACTTT
Organism: Raphanus sativus; assembly: GCF_000801105.2. Lineage (NCBI taxonomy): Eukaryota > Viridiplantae > Streptophyta > Magnoliopsida > Brassicales > Brassicaceae > Raphanus > Raphanus sativus. The sequence goes on from NC_079516.1 coordinate 31,291,530, forward strand.
TCTTGTGTTTCAGGTGCTCCACCTTGAGCTGAAACTTCTGCCTCGCATCTATGCTCTCAGGTAACTCTTTAAACTCCACCTCCTTGAGTTTTCCATTATCAATATAAGCCTGAAACTTACTTGTTTCTCCTCCTCTGTCTCTGCGAGCTTTGAGACAGTGTTTGATAATGGAGTTACCTAGAGCGTGTTTCTTCTTAGGCTGTTCCGCAGCGAACCTGAAGCTCATGTCCAGGTACTGCTTTACTCTGTGAATCTTCCTGATTATTCGTATGGATCTTAGATAGTGTTACATCTCCTTTAACTCTATCTCCGAAGATACCATGCTCCAATATTTTTGAAACTTTTCCCTCAGCTTCATTCCCACGTTCGTTCTCCTCAGCCTCCTTTAAACACTTTCGATCCTTGCTTTCCGGTTCTTCTTTCATATCAGGGTATTCATGCGCAGATAAAACTTGAGCTAAGAAATCATCATCTTTATGCCTTACTTCTCTTGAAAACAAACCATCATACGTTGAAGATTCGGTCCGAGATTCTTCATCGCTCCTTTTAGACTCAATTTCTTCTGTTTTTTCTGTCAAGAAAGAGTCTCCACCTTGAGCTGATGCGTCTTTTGTTTCAAAACCGTATGGAGTAGGTCCCTGAATCAGACTTGTAGCAAACGTCACCGTCTTTGACGACTTCTTTCTGATTTCTTTCTCCACTCTAGGCATGTTCTTTTTACTCTTAGCAATGGTGCCTTGTAGATAATAAACTCCATCTTGATATTTTCCTGATATCACCTTTTTATTATCTTTGTAGAAGTGCACCATAAAATTGCTTCCTCTATACTTGCAACCTGATTTTTCTAGCATCCCATAGGAAATTAAATTTCTACTCACCTCCGGAATGTACCTAACACCCGTGAGTATTACATCAGAGCCATCTGAATTCTGAATCTTTATTTTCCCAATTCCTTTGATGTCACATTGAGTGTTATTTGCCATTAACACTGAACCACCGTTGAACTCCTTGAGATCAAACATAACCTCCTTGTTTGATGTACTGTGATAAGAACATCCCGAATCCATGATCCATTTTTGCTTAGTGTCTTGCACACTAGCTGTTAATACTAACGGTTGCTTCGGCTCTGTAGCAATATTTGCAGATTCTCTATGTCTCCTTTCAGGACATTCTCTTTTCCAGTGTCCTTCTTCTCCACAGATAAAACAACCTGTTTTGCTTTTATCGAACCTTTGCCTTGACTTAGATCTGCTCCTGCCGTTAGTTCTTCCTCTGTCACCCTTTTTCTCTGATCTGCCCCTTGACTCCACGTACAAACCCTCTGCATCAGACCTGGATTTATTCAACAATCCTTTCTCCTTTAACTCTACTTCCTTAGAGTATGCTGAATTAATCACGTCATTCATCGTGAGAGTTTCTTTCGCCGTCCCATACTTGAGCGTGTCAACTAGTGAATCAAATTGTTGGGGCAAGCTAGATAGAACTTGAATTGCCTGGTCTTCATCGCTGATGTTGATGTTAAGACTTGCAAGATCTGAAACTAGCTTGAGAAAAATATCCAGATTTTCCTCGATGCTCTTGTGATCATCCATCTTGAAGCTTGCAAACCTCTGCTTCATGTAGATCCTATTAGGAAGTGTCTTCGTTTGGTAATCTCTTTCCAAAGCCTTCCAAACCCCTAATGCAGTAGTTTCCTTCATCACCTTACGCAGAACCAAATTTCCTAGGCTCATGCATATTAGATTCTTTGCCTTCTTGTCTTTCAACGGATCTACTTTGACGTCCGATTTATCTTCGTCTTTCTCCGTGTCCGTTTCAGAAGTCGTTTCTGAAACTTCCTGAATCGTTGAATCTAACCCTAGAAGCTCCAACTGCATTATCATCTTGTACTTCCATAACCCGAAATCTCCTTTTCCATCAAACCTCTCGATCTCGAACTTGAACTTTCCCGGTATTGATTCCATATCTCCTCCTAGCACTTGTAATCAAACCTGGATTGCTCTGATACCACTTGTTAGGATTTAAACCTTGCTTAGTGCTTTAAATTTAGATTGAAATCAGATACCAAAACTGTCTTTATTCAAGTCAAAAGAAAAGTATTTCTTAAGAACAACTATAGAGATTACAAGCCTATGATTAACACAAAACCCTAACACGTAATTGCTTAATCTCTTGTTATCTCTCTCTTATGTTCTTGCTCTCTTCTCGGATGATTAAATCACCTTGATCACCTTTGTATTTATACTCATCACCATCACCATCTCCTTTTCCTTTTTGCCTTTGTATCACGTTTTAACCGTCATAATAGATAAAGGAAACTAACGTCTTTTTCTATTTTGATCTGTGCAGGATTCTTTTTCTATCTCGATCTTCCTCTCTTATTCTTCACTGTTAACGCTCGTTCGTTAGAGTTTTTTTGATAACTAAGGAAAACTCAAGACATTAAGTTCTCTGACATTTTAGTGTGTTCTTTTTCTAATTGATTACGAGAGGGAAACAAAGAATATAAATAATCCAGATGAGTTTCATCTGCTCTCAATTTTGTTACAATCCTCTCAAAGGATATATGATGAAGAATACAACAACAAGAAGATAGAAGACAGATAAATTACAACAACAACAAGAAGCAGAGAAGCAACACATTTCATATGAGATGAGTATCTTCTCTTGAGATTCATCCAGTAATACACCACACGCGTGATATTGAGAGAGAAACATCGTGACCTTACTGCAAACCTTCTTTTCTTTTACTTTCAGCTCTTCACTATGGTGACATGTTTGAGGAGCATCTCGACAACATCATTGGAGATCCTGGAAGCTTCGTTCTTCAGCTGTTCGATTTTAGCATCAGTCTCCTCCTCCGGCTACTCCCAAGATCCTGTTGCTCCTCAATATTTACACATCACCACCTGGTCCTCTGCTCATTCAACGCCTTGATACCTCCCTCCCGTCTTCTCCTTAGCTGCAACATCACCGGAACCGTGGCCGTGTCAGATCTCTTCGTCTCGGCTCATCACACTTCACCATATGAATCTCCGCGAGCTACCACGACATGAGTCTTTAAGTTACGTTTTATATTTTAATATTATTAATTTACATAGTATATTGTTCGTATTTTCTATTAGTATAAATGAATAATCACTTTATACATTTTATTTATATATCTTATATTGTATATAAGACGCCTAGACCATAAACCATAAACCCTAAACCATGATCCTGAAAAAAATCAAAACCCTTAGCCCTAACTCATATATTCAAGACCCTAAACTCAAAACCTAATGTAATTCAAAGTAAATCCTAAACCCTAACCTAAAACCGTAAACCCTAAATAAAAAAATAATAAAAATATGAAAAAATTAAACAATAATAGCTATGACCCTTTACATAATACATAGGACTCTTATCGATTTATAGGCTGTCTTTTAACTCTTAAACCATATACTCAAAATCTAAACATTAAACTCTAGACCCTAAATTGAAAACCCTAAATTAAACCTAAACATTAAAATACCAAACACTATACCATATACCATATATTGTGAACCCTAAGATTTATGCCATATACTCTAAAATCAAGCCTTAGAGCTTGAAATTTACACTCTAAACCTCAATTTACAGCGGAGCATATATAGTGTACACCTTATTCATAATGTCTACATGAGAGTACACCTAGTGTACACATGAGTGTAAACTTAGTGTACACATAGTGTACACCCTATATCATATCCATTTATTTTTGAACCTAATATAGTAGCATACACTAGAACGTATACAACGTAACATACGCCAGAGAGTGTACACTGAGAGGTTTACACCAAAAAGTGTGCACTGAAAGGTTTACACCGGAGGTGTACATACGAGTGTGCAGGGTGTGTACAACGTAATGTATACTCCAGTGTACATTATAAATTTTGTTTGATTTATTTCAGATAAATTAAATCTAATTTCATTCAAGCTTAAAGTTACAGTTTAATTAATTAATAATATCCTTCTATAGACACAATCAATAAAATTACTGAGATAAAATAATAAAATAACAATCGATAGAAATATGACATATATATATTTTATAAATGCATCCTAAAAAGATTAAAATGAACACATATATACAATAATATATTTAAATGCATCCTAAAAGTATTAAAATGAACACATATATACAATAAAGATATTTAAATGCATCCTAAAAGATTAAAATGAACACATATATACAATAAAGATATTTAAATGCATCCTAAAAATATTAAATGAACACATATATACATAAAGATATTTAAATGTATCCTAAAAAGATTAAAATGAAAAAAATGCAATATTGGACCTAAATTAAACACTAAACCCAATACACTAAAAAACTATACCCTAAACAATCGAAACCCTTAACCATAAACCATGTATTCAAAATCCTAAACTCAAAACCTAAAGTAATTCAAAGTAAGCCCTAGGGTGCAGTGAGTTTGTTTCGTGAAACAGATATTGTAACTAGGTTTTGTTATAATTTGTTTCAAATTACGCAAAACAAAGAAACCAAAGACTCACCGAGAAGTGTACACCGGGAAGTGTACAAATGAAATCTTATTAGTTTAAAATTGAGGGAAAATTTTTTTTGAACAAATTTGATGCTGATATATTATTGAAGAATGATTATCGTAAACATTATTTTTACAGTTTTATTATATATACATTTTATAAATTTACATAAAAGAATGATTTATTGTTATTGTTTAAAGAAATCTAAAGTGTTTCTTTAAGTTACATTTTATATTTTAATATTATTAATTTACATAGTATATTGTTGGTATTTTCTATTAATATAAATGAATAATCACTTTATACATATTACTTATATATCTTATATTGTATATAATAATTCTATACCCTAAACCCCACACTTGCGAACACCGGAGTGTACACACTTGCGTACACCGAAGTGTACACCTAGGTAGAATGGAAGCTTCATATAATGTATGCACCCTACTCTGGAACTGGAATCATAACCTTATGGAAGTTTATAAAATTTTGCTTCTAAAATTATTCTAAAATAATCCAATTTTGTTTTCTAAATTTTGACAAAAATTTAAATTGGAACTCGACAAATAAATTAAAAAATGTTCATAACATACAAAGTGAATAATATGCTTCAAATATACATTTAACCCTGAATCAAATACTATAAATCCATGTCACATAGTTTTTAATATATAACGTGGTAAATGCCCATGAAAAACATAGACATATAACATTCTTTAAACGTACACTAGGGTGTACATACTTGCGTACACCCAAATGTTTACCGGGGTGTACACACTTGCGTACATCAGAGTGTACAGTTCCTTGTGTACACTGGAGTGTACACCTAGGTTTAATGGAATCTTCATAGAATGTTCGCACCCTACTTTGGAACTAGAATGAAAACTTTATGGAAATCTATAAAATTTTGTTTCCAAAACGATTCTAAAATAATTCGTTTAAAACATGTTGGAAGTTTTTGATTTCATTTTCGAATCACACATCTTAAAAAAATCTCATAAATAAATAAAGTTAAACCATGTTTTTAGGGTTTTATAGAAAATTAAATTATGTTCTTAGGGTACACCAAGAAGTGTTCACCAGGAAGTGTACACCAGAATGTATATTGTAGTGTGCAGCGGGTTTTGTTTCATGAGATCGATATAGTGACTAGGTTTTGTTATAACTTATTTCAAATTAGGTAAAACAAAGAAACCAATTCTCACCGAGAAGTGTAGACCAAGAAATGTACACCAGGAAGTGTACACCAGAGGTGTACATCAATGCGTGTACACCGTAACGTATACTCCAGTGTACATTGTAACTTAAATTTAGTTTGGTTTATATCAGTTCAAATTCTAAAGCTTAAACAATATATGTGTTTGTAAAATTTGTAAATAATCAGTCCCAAAATTTATTTAATTTATAGATATTTACTTAGGAATATAATTTTTTTTTTCAAAAGGAATATAATTTTTCTTTCAATTGCAACAGAAAAATTCTTACAAAAATCTTGAGCTGTTAAATAAAATATACAATGACCTAAATATATAATATTGGTTTTTTTGTTTTTTTATTTAAAACTAAACCAAATCTGGACCAAGAACCATTTTAAACGTATCAAGAAAATTAGTTAATTTTCTCTATTTTACTGATATCAAAGTTCTACGAGAAAAATTAAATGTAATTACTTAAGTAGGGCTTATTGTTTATGTTAAGTTTGGGTGAAATATATTTATATTTAACTGAAATAAATAAAGCAAAACCAAAGTTAATTTTACACTAGAGTGTACGCTATGGTTTACACTAGGGTGTACACCATATTGTTCTGCCAGTTGTACACCATAGTGTGGTGTAGGATGTAGACCGTATAATTTGTAACTAGGTTTTGTGATAATTTTTTTCCAAATGGAAAAGAAAGAAACAGAGAATCAACAACTTATAATTTTTAGATTTGGTGGGTTCTGGCGATGTTCGAAATTACGCGAGGTGTGACTCAGGTGGTCAGGTTAAAAGAGGATTAGTTTTAAGTTTTTCTTTATTTTCCGATAAATTTGTATATATTTAGTTTATTACGAGAGCAGTTACACTAAGAAGTGTACACCAATAATTATACACAGAGAAGTGTACACTAGGATTGTACACCAGGAAGTGTACACCAGAGTGTACACCGTAGTGTGCAGCGGGTTTTGTTTTGTGAAATCGATATTGTGACTAGGTGTTTTTATAATTTGTTTCAATTGGACAAAACAAAGAACCAAGACTCACCAACTAATAAACGAGAGAGTGTACACCGAGAAGTTTACACCAGGAAGTTTACACTGGAAGTGTACACCCGAGGTGTACATACGAGTGTGTCATCGAAGCGTACACTAGAGTATTCAAACACCGTAGCGTATAATCCAGTGTACACTGAAACTTTAATTTTGTTTGATTATCTCAATTAAAATTCTAAAGCTTAAATAATATATTTATTTTAAAATTTTGTAAATAATCAGTCCCAAAATTATTTAATTTATAGAGTTTTACTTAGGAATCTAAATTTTCTCTCAATTGAAATAGAAAAATTCTTACAAAAATCTTAAGCTGTTAAATAAAATATACAATGTACCTAAATATATAATATTGGTTATTTTGGTTTATGTTATTTAAATAAACAACAAGCTCATGTTGCTTCACATAATCATCTTTTGTCTCTCTACTTTAAAAATCTATTTTGAAACGAAGACATACTCTATTTAAATATTGAGGAGACCGTAGTATAAATTGGATGTAAACTTGGGTGCGTATCGGTGTACACATGATAAACATCAGTGTATTTATGATGCTCATCGGTGTACACTGGTGCTTATTGGTGTACAACCGATATGCATACACCGGATGCGCTCTAGTGTACACCTGGATGTCCATGGGGTGTACACCAAGATGTGCATCGGATTATAACTGAGGTGTACACTCGGAAAAAAACAATGATAAAAAAATATGTTTTTTAATTTTAAAATAATTGTACATAAAACAGTAGTTTATGTAATTTTCTAAATAACAAACAAACTTTTATTCCAATGTGTACATATATTAGAGTGTACATCTGTTATATGTACAACTACACCAGGGTGTATACTATAAGTGTGTAAGCGTTTTATGTAATTTCATTTTTTTGTCATCTGTTAGATTAATGCACTTATAAACGTTTGATACAAACAGCAAGAACAGGCAACAACTACCACCTGTAAACTCCTAATATCCGCCTACAAGACCCGCTCTATATCCCATTACAACGAGACCCAATGATCCCATAGTAACCCCAAAAAATACAACCGATATAGAGCCAAAAAATTCCAATCTTCAAGTCTAAAAGGCCAAACTAGACAGAGGGATCTCTTTCCTCATTCTCAAGCGTGTCCTTAAGCCACCTAGGCGGCCCAGCAGCTACATATGATTGCCAATAACCACCGTTGATCACACTTTGGGCTATCAGGAAAGCCCCTCTGTTTGTTTCCTTGGTTTCCGAAACCAGTCTCCACCATTTCACCTTTCTTAATTTTTCAGTCAACCTCGCATAATGCCATCTGAAGTTGGGCCAAGCTTTCGGTCGCAGAACAATGTTTAGACATCAAGGCATCATCGATGGCAAATATTACTCTATTCTGATGGTGATCGCCCATACTTTCAATAGCCCACAGTAATACCTGAAACTTTGCCTCATCATGGCTTTTGATGTCAGAAAAAGCTCGCCTTCTATGCATTGATACCTTCCCCCTGGTGTCTCTTAGCAGCCATGATCCTCCACACCTCTTGTTGGCTGAATCCCACTTCACACCCACATTACATTTGACCCAACTTCTCGGTGGCGGAGACCAGGTTTTAGACAAGCAAACCTCCATCTCACGCCTCTCATGCACTTCCTCTTTCTCTACGATCTGTGCTCGAAGCCACAACCCCGCTTCCTCTTCAACTTTGCTGACAAGTCCTCAGCCCATATCAACTTTCCTTCAAACAGCAAGCCATTCCTATTCTTCCATAAATACCAAATGATCCAAGGAATTTCATTTCTCACCTTTTCTGGTATTTCTTTTTTCCCCATCATCTCTATCACATGGTGAAGGTTAGAGAAATGAGAGACCTTATCAAATCCCGAGAGAGGCGAAGGGACATACGCCAGAGCCCAAGCTTGTCGTGCAATGGAGCAATCAAAAAGTATATGATTTATTCACTCTCCTTGAAAGCCACAAGCTTGGCACACAGGATCCATCCTGATTCCTCTTTTAGTTAACAATTCCCCAGAAGGAATCACATTACTCAAAGCTCTCCAGATAAATGTCTTGATTTTGGGGGCCGTAGGGATCTTCCAAGCTGACGCTTTCAACTCGTTGAGCGATGGTCTCATCTCCGCTTCTCTTATCGTCTCCTCTCTCAGTTTCCTATTTATGAACCAGTAACCCGATTTCACTGAGTAGCTGCCATTCTTGTTATGAAGCCAAACCCAAAAGTCATCCTGCTCAAAAGAAGGTTTCATAGCAAGAATTCTGTCGATGTCCTCCTCATAGAATAACTCATTCAGAACATCCATTCTCCAGCAATTATTTTCATAATCAATCAAATCATGGACTTTCATAGAAATATCCACAATGATATTTTTTCATGAGAGGAGCTCTTCTGGTCTCGCCATCAATCCAAGTCTCCGACCATACAAATGTGGAGAACCCATTACCCAGCTGTTTTCTCATGCCTCCCATCAGCAACTCCTTACTGAACTGAATGCTTCTCCAACCATAAGAAGGCCTAGAGCCGTTTGGTGCTTTGAGGAAATCAGTATGAGGGAAGTACCTGCTCTTGAACACTCTTGCAAAGAGGGATTCTGGATCACTGAGAATTCTCCACGCTTGCTTCGCAAGGAGTGCCTGATTAAAGCTTTGGATATCCTTGAATCCGAGTCCCCTCAGTTCCTTTGCTAGACATAGAGTAGTCCAGCTTAGCCAGTGCATCTTTCTCTTGTGTTCCAATGAGTTCACCAGAAATCAGCTATGGCCTTGGTCAGATTTTCACACGATTTCTTTGTCATGGCATAGACAGGCATAGCCATAGCCACAGCTTTCAGAAGGATCTCTTTCCCGCCTAGAGATAGAAGCTTAGTGAACCAACCTGATAGTCTATTCTTTAACTTGTCATAGATGTAAGTCAACATCTCAGTCTTGGATCCACTAAAGCATTCTGGCAGGCCCAAGTAAGAGCCCGTTCCTCCCTCATTCTCAATCCCCGTGATTTCTCTGATCTTCGCCTTCGTCTGATCGTCCACCTTAGATCCAAAAGTTATGGCTGATTTGTTCAGGTTGACCTGTTGACCTGTTGCTCTCTCATAAATCTGTAGGATCCTCATGATCTCTGCTGCTTGATTCTCGTTTGCACGACAAATTAGCAGACTATCATCCGCAAACAACATATGATGGATCATAGGCCCCTCTTCCGAGAACTGAATACCCTGGATCTTTCCACTCCCCACCGCTTTGTTGATCAAATGTATGAGACCTTCGGTGCATAATACAAATAGAAAGGGAGAGAGCGGATCTCCCTGCCTCAAGCCACGTTCCGGCCGTATGCACCCAAACGGTCTGTCATTGATGAGTGTGGAGTATGTTACCGGTAGAGACACAGAACATGATTCTCTCCACCCATACACTATTGAAGCCCAAAGCCGATAGTAAGGAGCGTAAGTATCCCCATTCCACCCTGTCATAAGCCTTCAACATATCAGATTTAATCGCCATGAAATCCCTTGAAATCTTGTCATTTGTCTGCAGAGCATGAATCATCTCATGGGCGATCAATATGTTATCTGAGATCAGCCTTTCTTCCACGAAGGCCGATTGTGTGGTGGATACAATATCAGGTAGCAGAGGCTTGAGTCGTCCCGCCATGATTTTGGATATAATCTTGTTTAGCACAGAACACAAGCTAATCGGCCTTAAGTCTGACATGAGAACCGGATCTTCGATCTTTGGAATGAGGCATAGGTGTGTGTAGTTCCACTCCGAAGGGAAGGAACCAGTTACAAAGAAATTCTGCACCTCCTCTGTGACCTGAGCCCCCACCGTATCCCAATATTTCTGAAAAAACAGCCCTGTCATCCCATCCGGCCCCGGAGCACTTCCCGGCTTTATCGAGAAAACCGCTTCGCGCACATCTTCCTTACTGACCTCTCTGTCCAGTATCTCATTCATAGTGTCCGAAATTCGGCTCTGAAAGCCCTCAAAGATGTCACTGAAGTCGCCATTACTAGTGGATTCGAACAAGGTTCGAAAGTAGTCAATAGCCACTTCAGCTTTGGCCGGTTCAGTGAAGTGTTCCTGTCCATCAGGTCCTACCAATTTGATGATCTTATTCCTTGCTCTGTTTGCCTTCACTGAAGCATGGTAGTACTTGGTGTTCAAGTCCCCTTTAGTAGCCCATTTGTTTTTTCTTTTCTGGTGCCAGAATTTCTCCTCTTCCCTGTAAGCTCTTATCAACTCATCCTTGAGATAGTTGACTCTGACAGTGGACGGTCTGCTAGACGATTGTTCCTCCTCCAAGGCACACTGGATTTGCAGAATTTTATCTCTAGCATTCAAACTCTCCTTTCTCTTCCAATTACTTAGATTCTTCCTGCACCTTTTCAGCTTATCTGATACCTTAGTTATAAACAGAGGATTGTTAGTGAGCCATGCTTTCTTTATCTCCTCTTTGACTCCACTCTTGTTTATAAACCTTCCATCAAACCGGAATCTGCCATAGTGAACTTGTGGCTCAGATATCAGGTTCACCAGAACGGGCCTGTGATCAGAGCCCCTCTTGTCTAAGAAAACCTGATTCGATGCTGGAAACAGCTGAAACCATTTCTTATTTTCAAAGCATCGATCAAGATTTTATTGAACCCAATGAGTGCCCCTTTGACCACCCCACGTGAGACTATTACCAGAACTCTGCAACACTTCCATTTCGCAAATATCCAACATGTTATTGAAAGGTACAAAGGTTTCCTCACCCCTCCTAGGACCACCCGATTTTTTTTCATTACTTCGAATTTCGTTAAAGTCCCCCATCATACACCAAGGGTCTTTCCTGTGTGCTCCGATTCTCGATAGTCTTTCCCACAGTCTTGGTCTGTCCCCTCTACCAGGAAACCCATACACACAAGAAACAAAAAACCTGTCCTTCCCCCGCTGTACAAAGAAGTCCACCAGGTTCTTATCCACAAACTTGAAAGAAATATTTACATAGTTCTTCCAGAAAATAGCTAGGCCTCCGCTGTACCCAATAGGATTGACTGTCATAATCCTATCGTAGCCTAACCAAACTTGCATATCTACAAGCGCATCTCGACCACTTTTCGTCTCCATCAAGAACAAGATATCAGGGAAATGATGCTGTCTCAATTCCCCCAGCCTTGGAATCACCAAATCTTGTGCACGGCCCAAGCCTTGGCAATTCCAACTCACCATAGTCATTTAGATATTGGACGGTCCCTCATTCGGGACCACCAATGGTTTCTTAAACCTTGCAGAGCTTTTAGATGGCTCGACATCTTCATGAGCTTTCCTTTTGTTTTCAGACACCACACTGTCGCCTATCTTCTTCCAAACCGTAGCCTGATTCCTTGCAATACCTTTCCCATTGTTTTTCCTTTTGAAAGTTCCTGGTCTTCTTCTGATTCTAGGCTTCTTTATAGTGGTCCAGGAAGTGCTAGATTCAAAGAACCCTACACTATAACCCGTTGAACCCTCAGGAAGAAAGCTTGATTGAGTAGACCCCACGGCCTCTGGGGGAGAGCTTGATTCAGAAATCACTTTTCCAGAGTTTAAAATTCGAGTCACCAACGAAGGAACTCCAGTCCTTTTTTCATCAGCTGTCGTCGGAATCGAAAGAACCTTCCACGATTGTAAGATCCTTGCCCCCGCTGAGATTGCAGAAACCATCAGTTTTTCAGGCCGTTGAGTAGTGTCCATCCTTTCACTGAAATCAAAAACCACTCCTTTGCCTTTATCTAAGTCCGTTGAAACCATTGGAGCTGGTTCCAATCTAAGAAATGTTTTTTGTCCCAGCGGATCATTCTCCAAGGCCTGTAGAGAGTTTATGACCCTGTCTTCTCTCGCCATCTTCTCTGGACCCTCTGCTGCCAGTAAGTATTGGCGCATACCCTGCAGTACCTCCTTAGCAATCTTCGATCTTCCAGAGATAGGGTCCATACCCAAGTGAGTCTGCGGTATCACCCCAAACAAAGGGTCTGATTCATCAAGGCCCTCTAGCGCCTCTGCATTCTTGCTCTCTGCTGATGAACCAACACTTTTCTCTCCCACACCCTTTTGCGTCCTAACGAAGGGACATCGCTCCTGGTCATGAGTCAATCGCTGACATGTGTAACATCTCTTCTGGATGCGCTCGTATTCATATCGAATGTTGACCACTTCACCTCCTGGCAGAGTCAGCTTCTTCGCCCTCCTCAAAGGCTTAGAGACATCAAACTTAACCCAAACACGCACATAGTCTTTGGTTTGAGCTTTCTCTGGATCGAACGCCACTTCCTCCACATGACCTGCGAACTCACCCAAGTACTCAATCGTTCCTTTAGTATAATGGTTCACTGGGATATTTCTCATCTGAACCCACACCATTAGATACTGAAGGTAATCCTCCGGTGGTTTCTCCATCCATCTTTCGAGAACAATAGACCAGTCTTTGAAGGTGTGCGGCCCTCTCTTGACGATAGCAAGAAGATCATGTTCATATTTGAATATGAACTGAAATCGTTCCTGAGATAAGGCTACCCCCCTGACTCTATCATACAGCTGCCATTTCCTTGGTATATCCAAGATCAAATCCGCCATCCTTTGAACTTTAGGGTTGAGAAGCCTCCCAACCAAGCTAAGCTCATTTCTCTCTGTTGCATAAAATTCTGGCCTATCTGGAAGCACACATGGTTCTTCCTCCTCTTCAATCGATAAGAATTGCAGAGCTTTGTTTAACTGAGAAGCCATTACTACCACCGCGTCTTCTCGTTCCCTTCCCACACTAACAGATCCTCACTTACAATCACTGACCACCACTTAATCACGATCTCAAACTGCCAGTTTCTTCAGCACAAACTCACCGACACTCTCTCCAAATCTGATGAACACAATATATTTTCCAAAGAACAAACAAGGAATAACTTTTTCAGATCTGAAAAAAGTCAAGGAAACCCACTAAAGAGGATAACTTTAGTGGTTAGAAACATGTTTTTTCAAGTCTACAGTTCCGAAAAGCCAAAAGGTGTATTTTAGCAGTTGGAAAAAAGAGCCCAAAAGAGGGAGTCTACTATCTTGCGCCGAGAGAGAAAAGTCGGTGGTACTATCTGATAGTTTTTTTCGTCAACTATGTAATTTCATTTATGTAAACTTTATAATATTATATATTAGCGAATGCATCGAGTGTATACACCGTAGTATATGTATTGAGCGTGCAATAGAAATTATATTTTCTATATGCAAATAGTGAAATACAATATTAAATTTATAATATTATATTTTAATATTTTGTTTATATGCAAATACAATAAAAACTCTATAAATTAATTTCTATAAATTGATAAACACTATAAACTAATAAATTTCATTGGTCATGAGTTGGACAAGTGTATAATTTAGAAAAATTTGATAAAATAATAATATTGTTAATAATCCTAAATAAATATATAGTCCCAATATAAATATACAATAACAATAATGAATTATTATACAAAGATAATCAATATATTGCATAATAAATTACCGCTCGGCTCATATAATATATCCACCATAAATTTATTGAATTGGTAATAAAGTTTTACGCTCAAATATATAAATAACAATATCTTTTGTCATAAAATCATACTAGAGTTTGATCCGCCCTTTCAAAGAGCGGATAAGATTTTTTTTGTCATCATCTATGTATTGATTTTCTTCATTTGTTAAATGTTTGAGATTGGTTTAGTCAACAAATTTATTAACCCATCTTTTTATTCATCAATATGTTTAAATATAATGTTTGGTTTTTGGTTTTGGTTTTAGGTTTTTTTCTTTTTGGATTTCGGTTTTAGTTTGATTATAATTTTTTCTTTTTGGTTCAAGAGATATATAAACCGTTCAGTTATTTATGAAAATAGCTTAATATAATTATACTTGCGTTTACCTGACGCGGATCTATGGGCTTAGTTTTTTTTCCCAAAAATTTATTTACTGAAAATTAGAAATTTCATACATGTATTTTTATTAAAAAATGTTTTATAGATACATAAACTAAAATTAATAAATAGAATTTGTTTAAAATAAGATAAATCATTTATAAAACCCGTCATTATTAATTTTACTTATATTTAAAACTGTAAATTATAGTAAAAATATTTTTAAATTTTATATTGGTAAAAATTTATTTTATTATTATATAAATAAAGTATACTTCATTCAACCCGTATCATACTATATCGAATTATTTTTTAATACTCAAATTTAAATATGTAATTATTTCTTATTTTATATATCTTACTTAAATATTTTATTTTAATACGTTGAAGTATGTGGTAAAATTCATGAATGTGTGTTATTCTTTAATTAAGTTACTTTATATTTATTAGTTTATGTATTAATTTAATTATGAATATACACATTACGGGAATATTATTTTTTATTCTATAATGAAAGAATTAATATTTGTTAATGATTTATTTAATATTAGTTACAATTTTTATTATTTAAAAATAAATATTAAAAAGAAATTTTGTTTACATCTTAAATAAAAAGACTTTAAAATATAGCGCATATGCTTTTTAGTTGTATGACTTTTTATTTTTTTATGAAATAAGACTATACAATCTTGTGGATCATGAAACTATTAATAAAGTTAATTGTTGTGATATGGCATTAGTTTATTTTGTTATCAATTATCTATTATAATATTTATGTTTATATTTAGATTATTTAGATTTAAAATTTAATTTTCTTATTCACATTAGTCATTAATAATACTTAAAGATTTTCAGTTTAGGATATAACTCGTAAACTGAAATTTTATACTGCTAGATTTTGATCCGTGCTTTCAAAGCGCATGATTATTTTCGAAACATTTCAAAATTTATTTATATAAATATTTATTCTTATACATTTAGATTTATAAATGAAACTTTATATTTTAAAATCCGACCCGACCCGCAGTTAAATTGACAAATTGTGTGGTCTCGTATGTAGTTCGGTTTAGTTTAAAAAGAACATTATTTAAAAATCCTATAAACCCGTAAAAACAACTAAAACCGGGGATCTGGCTACCGTTTGAACTGATAGATGATCCAATATGAAATTCGGTTTGACTTAAATTATTATAGTCAAATTAAATTTTCATTTTGTTGTAAGGGTAATAGATCAATATTCGAGAGGATGCATACTAAAAATGAAATATATATGAGCATCAATAATTTGTATATATTTTATTATAATTTAATGATTTATTTTTGTAAATATAATTTTTATTTATTTAATTAGTTTACTTTTATTATTCACATGTTATTAGATTTTTTTCTATTTTTTTGTTTATGACTTATTTTAAATCTAATTTCATTATTCGCATTAGAAATGTAAATATTTAGTAATTTTAATCTTTATATATTTTTTATTATATATATAATTATGTTTAACAACTAATTAAACCATTGATCCACACTCTCTTGCATCAATTTATGTTAATGTTATGTTTTATGATATAATTGTGTTAATATATTTGTTGAATTAGTTAATATTTAATAAATATATTTTTTGTGTTTTAATAACCCGTAAAAATATATTCATAAAAATATCAAGTAACATGTTTCATCTTGTTTTAAATATTAATAGTATCGAACTATTAATATTTTTTATCATATATATATATATTTATGTATATGTATATCTAACTTAATAAGAATTATATATTTTATGTATTTAGTGAGTGTTTTGAAGAAATTGTTTTTTGTTTGCATTTGGATTAATATATAGTTGTATATGTACGAATTAATAGAAATATATAATTATTTATTACATTAATAAATATAAAATAATTTATTTTTATTGAAATTTCGTATTGATATAAATTAAATTCATTAATTTAAAAAATAATAGATTAGTTAGTTAGTTCCTTAATTTTAGGCATGGTGTATATTTAATTTCAATTAAATTAGATATATGAATAAAAATAATATGAAAGATAATTAAATTATATATATAAATATATGAAGAGAAATAATAAGACCAACCTAGACTTTTTTTATAGTCCAAAAAGTCGTCTATAAATATTGCTTCTGTTTTAATAGTATTGATACTAAGCTAAAACAACATAATATGTCAAAATATTTATTAAAAAACAAAAGTTAAATAATACATCAAGTTTTAAATAAATAAAACAAATATTTCAATATCATATATAAATGATAATCAAATTATAAGTAAAGAAATATTAAGTCATTAACTAAAATATTTAAATATAATTCATAAATCCAATTAAAACCATTAAACTTTATTGCTTTATTCCCTTGGAATATCTTAAAGTCTCACATGTCTCAATTATTATCATCGCAGCCAAAAAAGAGAGAACGATCTGTAAGCTCAAAAACTTGGAGCTTGACAAGCTGTTGCAGTGGTGGAGTTTTGGTTCGTGTCCTTGTGTTACACACACAGGATGGTGTGTGACACACGCTTCGAAGAATAAAAAGGAAACATCAAGATGTGATGATATGGAATAGTTCTATATACTTGGTTGACGAAATATGCATTAAAGGAGCGTGATTAGATCACAAATTAGAAGATTTGGTGATGCTAAAATATAGGAAATATTATATTAGATAATAGAAAAAATATTATTTAATATATATTGTGGCTTTTTCCTAGAATTAGGGTTAGAGCTTTTGACGTTGTAATTCTCACAGAAACATAGCAGCAACTTTGGGGTTTCAGACAGTGAGTGATTTGTAGAGGTGATCAACAGGAGTTGGTTCCTCATAAGGGTAGATTAAGAATTGATCCGTGTCAAGTCGTGTGTGGCGTTGAGCAATTCGGATTTGACAAGTCTTTGTAAAAGATTATTTCAGTGATTCTTAATAAAGATATAATTGTTCTTGGAGTTATTTTGTGCCGTCTGTTCTCGTTGTATCTCGAACTTTCAATTGGTATCAGAGCAGGACACCTAAACGAAAGAGAGTTCTTCGAACCAAGGTGAGATCCTGAGAAGAGAATATGGCGATTTTGGCACAAAATATGTTGCTGCTGAATGATGTAAATTATGGGTATTGGAAAGTGAGAATGAGAGCAAACTTACGTGGGGCTGATGAAGATATCTGGACAGTTGTTCAAACTGGATGGGAAGAACCGTTTGTGATGCAAGAAGATGGTTTGAAGATACCTAAACTGAAAACAAAGTGGACAGCAACAGAGAAAAAGCTTTCAAGGTTTAATGCAAGAGCACTGGATACAATCTTCAGTTCTGTAGATGGAAAGCAATTTGAGCTTATACAGGGATGTGAATCAGCTAAGGAAGCTTGGGATATACTACAAAATGCTTTCGAGGGTACTGCGAATGTTAGGAGGATAAGATTGGACTTGCTTGCATCACAGTTTGAAGACATAAGAATGAGGGATGATGAGAAGATAGGAGATTTCAGTGCGAAGCTCAGCTCCATAGCCAATGAAGCACAAGTTTTAGGTAAAAAATATGAAGATGCAAAATTGGTGAAGAAGTTTTTGCGATGTTTGCCTACTAAGTTTGCAGCACATAAAGCAGCGATAACATTGACGATGAACACTGATGAACTGAAGTATGCTGAGGTAGTAGGGATATTAAAGGCTGAGGAGATGGAATTGGAATCTAAGTGTTCAAAACCTGCTCAAGACTCACGAATTACAGTTGATGAAGACATCCCGAAAGTTAAAAAGCTTGAAGAATCTATTCACTTGGTGATTCAGAAACTTGAAGAAACCATGAATTTTTTGAATAAGATGTCCAGCGACAGACTGCCGAGAGAAGAAGAAAGACATAAATGGCAGGCAGTGGTGTGTTTTAATTGTCATGGTATTGGGCATGTCAAAACAGATTGTCCATCATTCAAGAGAAAAGAAATCAAGTGTAATGGATGTAATGGTTATGGGCACATAAAATCAGATTGTGTGAACACCAAAAAGATGAAGATGAAGAGAAGTTGCAGTGATAAAGTGCCAGAGAGAAAAGAAAATGCTCTCAATTTCGTGTCTCTTCATGGAGTTATAGGGTCTGAAAAAGACATCACTAATGATGAAATTCGTATGTCAGGTGTGTCACACACCAATTCAGATGCGTCACACAGTGATACAGAAAGTGATTTAGATGCAGATCTTCTAGCCGAGTATAAGGTTCTTTTTGGTAAATTTGCAGAACTCAGTCACGAAAACCTACAGCTCATCAAGGATAAAGATGTCTTAAAAGATCAAGTCAACACTCTAGAGATGGAACGGACTGATGTGAAGGGTGAATCAAAGTGTAGGGTGAGAGAGATGATAATGAAGACGAGCTTCAGTCTCTTAAGAGAGTTATTGCAGAGCAGAATCAAGTTCAACAAGAGTCTGAAATAAAGTTTTATCAAATGAAACAGCTGTTGAATCAAGAAGTTGAGAAGAGTCAGCTTCTGCAAAGACAACTTGCTGAGAACTACAAGAAAGTGAGAATGTTGAACACTGGATCAGCAAGTCTGGATCATATCTTGTCAATTGGGCAGTCTCCAAAAATCAGTTGGGGTTTGGGTTATAAAGGGACGACTTCACAAGAGGTTGACAAGAATGAAGGAATCAAGTTTGTAAAACGCTCAATCCCAGTTGTTTCAGCTGAACGAAAGGATGAAACTCAAGCAAAGACTGTGGTTCCAAAGATACAAGACAGAAAAGTTGTTGCTAAAGCAAATGAATGGATGTCTCTTTTGTGGTAAGACCGTACATACTGTTGCTTTCTGTTATTCTAGGAGAAACCAGACTGAGTGAGCTTGGAGGATACACTTTTGTTATGTGGAACCTAGAAGATATCGACATGTTTGGATAGCTAAGAAGGATCTGTATCCTAAGTTTACGAAAGGTGTGTCACACGAGCATACTAGTGTGTCATACAATCGAATGGGTGATCAATATACTGAGTTTGAAGAACCAGTTCGATGGTCTAGAAGGTACTGAGAGTTTTTGATGGTCCCACAAGTATCATGAAGTTGTTCAAAGAGTTTTTCACTCAAGCAGGGGGAGATGATACTTAATTCAGGGGGAGTTTAAGTTAGTACTTTGGTGGTATGTATGATGCATATTGTTCTTAGGCTTGAGTTGTAAAACTCAATGAAAAAGGGGGAGAATGTAAGCTCAAAAACTTGGAGCTTGACAAGCTGTTGCAGTGGTGGAGTTTTGGTTCGTGTACTTGTGTTACACACACAGGATGGTGTGTGACACACGCTTCGAAGAATAAAAAGGAAACATCAAGATGTGATGATATGGAATATTTCTATATACTTGGTTGACGAAATATGCATTAAAGGAGCGTGATTAGATCACAAATTAGAAGATTTTGTGATGCTAAAATATAGGAAATATTATATTAGATAATAGAAAAATATTATTTAATATATATTGTGGCTTTTTCCTAGAATTAGGGTTAGAGTTTTTGACGTTGTAATTCTCACAGAAACATAGCAGCAACTTTGGGGTTTCAGAGAGTGAGTGATTTGTAGAGGTGATCAACAGGAGTTGGTTCCTCATAAGGGTAGATTAAGAATTGATCCGTGTCAAGTCGTGTGTGGCGTTGAGTAATTCGGATTTGACAAGTCTTTGTAAAAGATTGTTTCAGTGATTATTAATAAAGATATAATTGTTCCTGGAGTTATTTTGTGCCGTCTGTTCTTGTTGTATCTCGAACTTACACGATCAGTGTTTGCGGATGGTTTTCATTTCTATAGCTTCAGCTAGAGTCCCTTTCTCAACATGATCCCACCACTTCGTCAAGAAATTGTCAACCACCAATATGAACCGTGGTGACAACTTCAAACCATCCTCCCCTGCATCTGCTTTCTTCACTAGCTCCTTCAGCCCTTCCCTGCATAAATCTTTTATATACTAAATTGCAAGTCGTCTGGCGAATCAAAAGTTGACATGTGGCAAAATTTTGTAAAAAAATAATGCAAAAAAAATCTGAGAATGATTTATTTTTGAAACAGAAATCTAAATCCCTAAATTTTCTCCTATCGTCAATCAAAATGACGTGTCCTCTATAACTTCCAATTATGCCACGATCTCAATAGGTTTGAATTTTTTTAATAAACTGCAAGCAATAAAATCCATCTCTTTGATCAACTTCTTTCGCTGGTTCTATGTCTTCCTCATGAAAGTCTGCTGCCACGAGAAAGTCTTTGCTCCGAATCCGATCCTTGAAACTCTTCTTACTTGGTCTTTTTCTTCAAGGTTTGGTTCTAAATTCTCTCCATATGCATTGAAAATCCTCATTTGCTCCATATATGTCATTGTTTCACCTTTTTTTCTGCAGGAGGATTCGTTCATGGCCTCAACAACTTAACTTATGGAATAAATATAGAGAAAATTAAATTCATTGGACTATTACAGGTACACGTATATAGTTTTTTTATTCCTTCACCTTCTAAAGGTTTCAAATTAGTCGCTTTGTGGTTTTGTTTTCAGAGAATAGCGATAGCATACTTTGTTGCTGCACTATGTGAGATTTGGTCTAAAGGAAACCATAATGTCAACTCAGAGCTATTGATGGAGAGGCGGAAGCTATATAGGTCAAGGTTCGAAGTTTTGAACTTTAAATAGATAACTTGGAGCTTAAGGTAGCTCGAAAAAGATGATAATGGTGGCGAATACTCTTCGCAGTGTTCGTTAGAACTCTTAAGGGCGCGAATACTCTTCGCAGTGTTCGTTAGAACTCTTAAAGACCTTCAAGTTTTATTAATCAAAATCCAAAGGTGCCTAATTACACAAACCTAAGCCTCTTATTTATATTAAACGATTGAAAGCTAAAAAGGAAACTTAACTTTTATCAAATCCTAACAATAAAAGGAAAAACAACGATGACTTGTAACCTAAGTAAAGTTTGTAAAAAAAGGAAGCCATAACAATGGTGGTGAATGTGTTGATACGCTGCATCAGGTTCCTCTGGGTGGAGAAGGATTCGACCACGAATCCGAGACCTCGTTAGCGCCATGGAAATGGGAAATGTGTTTGACGTTGAAGACATCGGACGTCCGCAAACCAGGAGGAAGCTTGACTCTGTAAACATTGGGATTGATACACTCGACAATGGGAAATGTGTTTGACGTTGAAGACATCTTCTTTGATTTCAGTTTGTTATATTCTCGTAGAGGAAGGCGCTCCTTAGTAAGATAAACCCAAACCAGATCGCCTGGAGTGAAAAGAACCTCTCGACGCTTGGAATCTGCAGCCAATTTGTATTTCGATGCTGCTTGAATCAAGTTCTGTTTAGCAGACTGATGTATCTCTTACAAATCAGTGACAAAGTCGACTGCTTCACCATGATGCCAAGATAAGTCAGGCACGGTTGCTAAGTCCAACGGACATCGAGGGATGATACCGTACACGACTTGAAAAGGGCAGTAGCCTGAACTCCGGTTAAGCGCATGGTTATGGGCGAATTCAGCTTGGCCGAGCTTGGAGTCCCATGACTTGATGTTGTCGCCAACAAGACAACGCAGTAGATTACCAAGGGAACGGTTAGTCACTTCAGTCTGACCGTCCGTCTGTAGATGATAAGCAGAACTCATATCAAGCTTAGTACCCAACAATTTCCAAAGAGAACGCCAAAAGTGACTAATAAATCGAGTATCCCGGTCTGAAACAATGGAAGAGGGTAACCCGTGCAAACGATAGATTTCACGAAAGAAAAGAGTAGCCACGGTGACCGCGTCTGTCGTCTTCTTACAAGCCACAAAATGCGCCATCTTCGAAAATCGGTCGACCACCACCAAAATAGAATCATGACCTTTCTGTGTTCGAGGTAAGCCTAAAACGAAATCCATACTCACGTCTGTCCATGGTTGTGAAGGGACAGGTAGGGGAAGATAGAGACCCGCATTGGTCGCTTTCCCTTTCGCGTGTTGGCAGACTCTGCAGCGAGCCACAAAACGCTCAACATCTCGACGCAGTGTAGGCCAAAAGTAAGACGATGACACCAGATGAAGGGTACGATCTCTGCCCACATGCCCTTCATTGTGTAACTCACTGATGATCTGTAGACGGAGACTACACTCAGGAACGCACAAACGCAACCCTTTAAATACAAAGCCGTCAAGTAACATATAGTCATCATTAATACCGAGTTGCAAGTCGGCATGAATCTTGGCAAAGAAGATATCGGTGGAATATAAATCTGCGAATGACTCAAACCCTGTAACCCTTGTATGCATAGTAGTAAGCAAAGAATGACGCCTACTAAGTGCATCTGCGACTCGGTTGGTTGCGCCGGATTGATGACGAATGGAGAACGTGAACTGTTGGAGATACGAGATCCAACCAGCATGCCTGGAAGACACCTTAGCTTGACTATCCAGATGGCGAAGGGCATCATGGTCGGTGAAAAGCACGAAGTCGCGATGAACTAGATAGTGACGCCAATGCTTAATAGCCTGAACAATCGCATAAAACTCAACATCGTACGTGCTATAGCGACTGCGAGCACCGGCGAGTTTCTCACTAAAATAGGCCACTGGACGCCCGTGTTGACTGAGAACCGCTCCAATGCCAAGTTTTGACGCATCACAATGAAGTTCGAAGGTAGCCGAGAAGTCTGGAAGGACAAGAATAGGTGCCGATGTAAGCTTCTCCTTAATCAACTCGAAGGCTGCGGTTGCTTCATGCGTCCAAGCAAACCTGCCTTCCTTCATACAAGAAGTGATAGGTGCCATGATAGTGCTGAAGTGCTCGACGAAACGTCTATAAAAAGAGGCAAGACCATGAAAACTCCGAACTTCAGAGACTGTGGTTGGTAGAGACCATGATCGGACAGCTTCGATCTTGGACATATCCACCGAAAGTCCTTGGTCGGAGACGATGTATCCCAAGAAAAGAACCTGGGAAACTCCAAATTCACACTTCTGGGCTGCTGCAAAAAGCTTTTATCTGCGTAAGACGGTAAGAACCTGCCGTAGATGTGCTTCATGATCTTGTAAAGAGGCGCTAAAGATGAGTATGTCGTCAAAATAAACGACCACAAATCTCCCAATGAAATCTCGGAGAGCTTGATTCATAATCCTCATAAAGGTGCTAGGTGCATTTGACAAGCCAAAAGGCATGACTAGCCATTCAAAGAGACCTTCGCGAGTCTTAAAAGCTGTTTTCCACTCATCACCGGGACGAATACGAATCTGATGATATCCGCTCTTGAGATCGATTTTTGAAAAAAATTTCGCTGATCCAATCTGATCCAACAGGTCATCGAGTCTTGGAATTGGAAACCTGTAACGAATAGTTATTTTGTTGATAGCGCGACTATCCACACACATACGCCAAGTGCCATCTTTTTTGGGAATCAAAAGAGCTGGGACAGCGCACGGACTCAAACTCTCTTTAATATGTCCTTTACGCAGGAGATCTTCTACTTGGCGACGAAGTTCTTCGTGCTCGCTCGGACTCATACGGTAGTGAGGCCGGTTAGGGAGAGTAGCGCCGGGAACAAGATCGATATGATGTTGTATATCTCGCAGTGGTGGTAATCCCTCCGGCAAGTTTGCAGGAAAGACATCAGAGAATTCGTGCAAAACTGCCGTTAAACTTGGAGCTGGTGACGACGTGAGTGCCATTAATGGTGAAGAAGGAATGATGGCAAACGCATGTCCTTCAGATTTCATCTCGGAGATGAAAGTGGAATAAGAGCAAAGCATCGTCGATGATCTTTGTTGCAGTGTGGAAGACGCGGGCTGGTTTGACGGAGGAGAAGGCGAAGCTGATGCTGCCGGGTCGCGAGAAAGAAGAAGTACGATCTGTTGGCCACTCCATGCGAAGCTGTAAGTGTTTTTAGCTCCATCGTGAATGACTTTGCGATCATACTCCCATGGCCTCCCAAGAATGAGATGACTAATATCCATGGATGCTACATCGCAATAAAGCCGATCCTTGTATATTGGTCCAACAGAGAATGAAACCAGGGCTCGTTGAGTGATGCGTATGTTGACTCCCTCCGATAACCATCCCAACGAGTAAGGTGCCGGGTGAGATTCTGTGGGAGTGCCCAGTTTTCTTACTGCTTCTGCAGAGATGACATTACGACAACTACCCGAGTCGATGATAAAGTTTCAGATGCGGTCGTTAATGGTACAAGTGGAACGAAAAATATTTGTTCTCAACCACTTGTCGTCTTGTTTTTGTGGTGCTAGACAAGATCGATGAAGAATCAGTAGCCGACCGCTATCGCCAGACGTGTGATGGACGTTGGAGGCATCTTCTTGGTCTTCTTCCTGAGAATCATACACTTCATCGATGGAATCATCGAGTACTAATCCTCTTCGCGAGGCATGAGGACAAGCATTTATCCTGTGACCTGGTTCTCCGCAAGAGTAACAACGCACTGTGTTTGGTCGCGTTGAATGGCGAAGCTGTTGCTCGTCTTGTGCCGCAGGTTTTGTTGCCGACGTGGTAGCATCTGCAACGTCTTTTGCTGACGGAGAAGGTGTAGTGTTGGCTGTCTGGTCTTGAGACCGTGGGCGTGTAGAGGAAGCATTCCAGTTAGCCGACCGAGATTGTTGTTCAAAAGATGCTGCACGACGATGAGCTTCACCGATAGTCGAAGGATCGAACTGGGCCATTGCCGTCTGTAGTTGAGGTCGGAGACCTCCAATAAAACGCGAGACCAGTTGAATTTGACTGTCATTAATCTCATTACGAGTTAACAACAAAGCAAACTCTTCTGCGTATTCATCTACGGTGCGTGATCCTTGACGAAGATTCTGCAGTCTGGTATACATGGTGCGTTTGTAGTTGTGCGGCAAGAAGGTTTGACGCAAGTGTTTGGTGAGCTTGTCCCACGACTGGATTGGAGTTTTTCCCGTGCGTGAACGAGTTGTTTTGAGTTGTTTCCACCATGTCGCGGCGTGTCCGCGAAAACGCATAGCAACGAGAGAGACCCGCCGGTGAGGAGGAACTTGCTTAAAGTCGAGAATTTCTTCAACAGAGATCAACCAGTCAACAAGATCATCACCTTTAAGACCTCCGTGAAATTCAGGTATGTCAACCTTAAAGCTGTTTTCCCATCGATTGTTGATGATATCCCGTTGTCGTATGTCTTCTCGATAAACTCGTCTATGATCTTCTTCCTCTTCTTCGTACATATCCTGAGCTCGAACATCACCGAACTGGTATTGGTTTTGTAATCGATGTTGGTGTTGGCGAGGAGGGTGAACAGGTGGGAGTTGCTGTTGCTGGAGAATTGGTGCCGGAGGATGAAGGTGTGCGGGTTGGAGTGGGTCGTGAACGACCGGCTGGGCTGGAGGGGCCAAGCGAGTTGTTAAGACCGTCGTTAGAGTCGCGAGTTGTTCTGTTACCGCAGCTAAGGCAGTAGAGATCGTATCGCTTTGTACTTGTGACGTCGTTTGCATCTCGACGAGTAGGTCTCGCAAATCTGTCATGCTAATAGCTCCTTCTCCCGTTTTCTTTGCCATGATAACGAAAGAAGAAATCCAGAAACGTACTGAATCTGATACCAACTGATGGAGAGGCGGAAGCTATATAGGTCAAGGTTCGAAGTTTTGAACCCTAAATAGATAACTTGGAGCTTAAGGTAGCTCGAAGAAGATGATAATGGTGGCGAATACTCTTCGCAGTGTTCGTTAGAACTCTTAAAGGCGCGAATACTCTTCGCAGTGTTCATTAGAACTCTTAAAGACCTTCAAGTTTTATTAATCAAAATCCAAAGGTGCCTAATTACACAAACCTAAGCCTCTTATTTATACTAAACGATTGAAAGCTAAAAAGGAAACTTAACTTTTATCAAATCCTAACAATAAAAGGAAAAACAACAATGACTTGTAACCTAAGTAAAGTTTGTAAAAAAAGGAAGCCATAACAATGGCGGTGAATGTGTTGATACGCTGCATCAGCTATCTATGACTAAGAAGTACAAATTACACTGGTAAGCTGCCTTTTATTTTCATATCTCAAAACTTTAATCTTGCATTTGTATACATATGATTTATCCTTCTTTTGATTTGACAGGGTGGTGACATTTAAACGACATATTTATCCTTGATATACGGCTTATACGTGCTAGACTGGGAATATCGGAATTCAACACAAGACCAAGGATCAACAACATTCTTGGTTGGATTTTGTTTTCTTCTTTTCTTACCTTTAATATACTGCTTCTAAACTGTTTAAGAATCTGAAGGTGAAATGTGGGGTAAGAGGAAACACTGGACCAGGCTGTGACGCAGTTGGAATGCTTGACCATATGTTACTAGGGATACATCATCTGTACGAGAAACCAGTATAAGCAATTGGTCAACCTTTCTCAGACCAAGGTTCTTAAACTTGAACCATATGTTTCTCTTTTCTCAATATCTGTTCTGTGTTCGTTTTCATTTGATCTCTTATATCTGAACTTTATGGTCAAATATGTATCTCCTTTCGGTAAAAAATAGAAGTGTTGCATTCAAAAGACAACACAAAAGTTGCTTCTAACTGTTTTGTTTAATGCATAACTTCTACTTTCAAGTGTTCTATTTATCAAGCTCTAGAAAATATGACAAACAATTTTACGTTTGATAAAAGCAGAACACTATGCAAATTTTATAAAAGAATAACTTAACTGCAAGCAATACTGATCTGTGCGTAGCACGGGGTAATACACTAGTACTTGATAAAGCATACATCCCAAGGCAGTGAACTCATCACTGGTACATCTTCAGCTACAATACCAAGCTCGTCAAGAAGATTTCTCTGTGCAGCATTCCTCACACCTGAATGAGCATGATACAAATACAATGAGCTCAGTAGTATTCAAGTAAGCGTAAGCAGTAATAAGTAGCAAATATGTATCAATGAAGAAGTCAATTAATAGGAACAAAAGAACATGATATAAAAGCACGCAAGTGAACAACATATCAAGCAAACAAGCAGATTCCAAGTACATATCCTATGGCTTAAAAACATATAGAACACGAACCAGAGCATCAGAATCAAACCAGATCAACAAAAAAGAAACAGATCTAATGCTTTAAATATCTGTAAAAAGATGCATAGAAATAGAGTCTTAACATTGGAACTAGATACAAGAATGGTAAAGCTTATACGAAAAACCAGTATAAGCAATTGGTCAACCTTTCTCAGACCAAGGTTCTTAAACTTGAACCATATGTTTCTCTTTTCTCAATATCTGTTCTGTGTTCGTTCCATTTGATCTCTTATATCTGAACTTTATGGTCAAATATGTATCTCCTTTCGGTAAAAAATAGAAGTGTTGCATTCAAAAGACAACACAAAAGTTGCTTCTAACTGTTTTGTTTAATGCATAACTTCTACTTTCAAGTGTTCTATTTATCAAGCTCTAGAAAATATGACAAACAATTTTACGTTTGATAAAAGCAGAACACTATGCAAATTTTATAAAAGAATAACTTAACTGCAAGCAATACTGATCTGTGCGTAGCACGGGGTAATACACTAGTTATTTATAGAAGTTGTTTGCATGATATTATAGAACTCGGCCGCTTAACAATCAGTGATGTCTCACTGGTTAAATAACTAGATCTCTGATCTCAACTGTCGTCTGTTGACCAGAAAAAGAGTCGATCGATATCCTTTAGGGATATCAAGCGATACACTTTTCGCAGCGCCGATCGATTGTCCAGTCGGGATATCGATCGACGGCTTCTAGATATGCCTAGACGCGAACTGATAATGAACACTAGGTCTCAAGGAGGGCTCTCGCTCTTCTCAACAGGAGACAAGCTATTTCAAATAGATAATTCAAGATGCAAAAATCCTAGTGATCTATGTTCTAGTTAGCTAATCTAGAACAAGCATAGATTACAATCCAATTGATGAATATCACAACTTAGCAAGTATAGTTTGGAGCTAGTCCCACAAACCTATTTAAACCCTTGATCTAACAAGTAGACTACTCAGACATAACTAAGCAATTCATAACACAAGATAGGTAAAGAAATTGCATTAGATAGAGAATAGAAAACAAATGGAGTTCAATCACAAATCTCTCAATGATATCTCTCCAATCTCTCTCAAAACTTAGAACAAAAGTGAAACTCTAGCTGTCTCTCTCACACTTTCTGCTTGCTTGCTTTCACTTGCCGTCAAAAACACTTAGGCAGGGTATTTAAGCATTTCTATTAGGTTAAAAACTTATCATGGGTAATCTTGTAATTTGGTGAAGCCTTGGTGAAGTAGTCGGCTAAATCATTTCGTCCTCGCCATCGATCGACAACACTTGATGTGTATCGATCGATTATAATCTTCAAGTACGCGGATCTTCACAGCTACATCGATCGACAACTCTAGGTGAGTATCGATCGATTCTTCTCTGAATGTTGACTTCCGACTTGGTCTTGAATGGTCAACTCGGGTGTATTATCTCTTGTGCTCCAAAATGCTCCAAAAGCATCACTTTATCATGAAACACTCCTGAACCTGAAAATATACCTAATAGGCTAGAAAACATATTAGTTATATAATAAAATATCATTATACCATGGTAGAAAATGGGTGAAATCCATGGTATATCAACTCCTCCAGACTTACTCTTTTGCTTGTCCTCAAGCAAAACTCGGTAGACTCTGAAAAAGGTTTGAAAATAGTAGGGACTCAAAGATTCAAAACATTGAAGTCATCACTCTATGGATTCGCAATTCATGTCTAAACATCCTAATCACAAAAGTTCATTATGCATTATCCTAGCTTAGCAACCAAATTCATCTAGTTCACAACTTAGCAAATCTTATCTGACATTCCCTTCTACTAACCTCATTTCTTAACATAAAATAAAAGTGCAGGCTTTACCTTGGGAGTATCGATCAAAGGACACATGGATTCAACTCAAACAAGTATCTGAACACACAGGTAGTCTTCTCTGATCCCTTTCTCCCCTCTTCTCTCTTCTCTGAATCTCTTATTAGTTTCAATTTCAACAGGTTTCGATGCCAACACAGGTCATCTAGTCTATCTCATTGACATTGCAATTGTAACTCATACATTTTTGGCAAAGTGTAGCGAATAATGGAGTCACAGGTAATTTACCTATCCCTCGTTTCCACAATGTGTGATAATCCTTGAGATTTAGAATAATGGGGTCGCAGGAGACACTCCTACCCCTCTGCCTCTAAAGAAGTCATATCAATCTTTTATAACTTAAACTTAGATCTTTGAGATGCTGAAGAGAGAGAAGGAAGGGAACCAATAACACACAGACTTTTTACCTTTCAGACTTGTAGAAGGATTCCGATCCAATGTATATCAAGCCACAAGACAAGCAAATAAAGTCAGTATTAGTGTTGGAGGTCAGCTTTGGTTCTTTCAAACAATCTAGGCAAGTGTGTATAGGTGACAGGTTGATCCACTTTAGCATCTTTAGTACTATCTGTAATCAGTAAATCTAGAATGGTGTTAAAAAGTGGTTAGATAATCATGTATAAATCAATATCAATGTCCCAATTTTAGTACTTGATAGTGCTCAAATTACCCAGTAGAGCTTACTCTCTCAAATAAGAGGTACATATGTCGTACTTAGGGATCGAATCACGAGGAGCTAGAGAACCAATTAAATAAAATCTACTAATCAATCCTAGGTGAAGTTGGTTTATATGATGGAAATAAAAATAACAATTTCTAAAATGAGCAAGGTAGTTGCTCTAACTAACAATACGATGGATTGTTTAAATGTGATAAAGAGTGCTAGACATAGGGCTTTTATTCAGGAATGGAGATTATAATTTCTATAAATGCTTTAACAAGTTGCTTGCATGATACTATAGATCTCAGCCGCTTAACTCTAGTGATGTCTCACTGGTTAAATAATCTAGATCTCTGGCCTCAACTGTCGTATGTTGACACAGAAAAAGAGTCGATCGACATCCTTTTGAGATATCGACAGATACACCTTTCGCTCGGCGATCGATTCACCTGTAGGGATATAGATCGACGGCTTCTAGATATGCCTAGGCGCGAGCCGATAATGAACACTAGGTCTCAAGGAGGGCTGTCACTCTTCTCAACGGGAGACAAGCTAGCTCAAACGGATAATTCAAGATAATCAAAGATCCTAGTGATCTATATTCTAGTTAGCTAATCTAGAACAAGCATAGGGTGCAATCCATTTGATGAGTACCACAACTTAGCAATTATAGTTTGGGGCTAATCCCACAAACCTATTTAAACCCTAGATCTAACAAGTAGACTACTCAGACATAGCTAAACAATTCATGACAATGGATAGATGAAAGAATTGCATAGATAGAAATAATTAGAAATACAAAAGGAGATGAGAAATCTCTCCAATCTCTCAAGACAAATAAAACTCTAGTCTCTCTCTCACACTCTCTGCTTAGACTCTCAAGGCTTGCTTTGCTTTAAGTTGTCAATGCTTGCCGTCAAAAACACTTAGTATGAATATTTAAGCATTTCCATTAGGTTAAAAACTCGTCAGGGGTAATCTCGTAATTTGGTGAAGTCTTGGTGAAGTAGTCGGCTAAACCATTTCGTCCTCGATATCGATCGACAACACAGGATGTGTATCGATCGATTATAATCTTCTAGTACGCGGATCTTCTCAGCTACATCGATCGACAACTCAGGATGAGTATCGATCGATTATAATCGCAATGTTGACTTCCAACTTGGTCTTGAATGGTCAACTCGGGTGTATCATCTCTTGCACTCCAAAATACTCCAAAAATATCACTTTCTCACAAAATGCTCCTGAACCTGAAAACATACCTAACAGGCTAGAAAACAGATTAAATACATAATAAAATACTAGTATACCATGGTTAAAAACGGGTAAAATCCATGGTATATCAGTACTTATGTCAAAAATAATTTGAAAACATTTTTAAATAAAAATCAAAATAAAAACACATATCAATAAACCTCCTCCCAGACTTAAATTACATTGTCCCAGTGTAACATAGCTGGAGTTAAGTGAATAAATAAATCATAAGTACTCAATTTAACAAGTAAGAACGACTAAACCTGACCGCGATGGCGTCGATCGATACGAATAGAGATACGTCGATCATTAGTAATGGTTCTGTCGTGTCGAGCGATACGACTTTGTTGTGTCGGTCGATGGGATCATCATTCTACTTGGATCTTAAAAATCTGCAAAAACCAATGCAAAAATAAATAGTAAAAATGTATAAAATTTTAAAATAAAACCTAATAGTGGGTTGCCTCCCACTCAGCGCTTTGTTATAGTCATTTAACTTGACTTTGGTGGTGTGAGCTAGTTGGTGCAGAAACTGCTACTTGTTGGACAACAAGCATCAATTTCGTGTCTTCTCCTGTTGAACCATGTGGCAATGAAGCTTCTTGTGGCATCATCACTTCTGAGCTGTTTCTCATCCATCTTGAGGGTGGCATCTGTGATGTTTCTCAGACCTCTTTCAAGTAGTTCAATGCTGCCTTCATTCCTGTAGATGGTGTTGTAGGCGTATTCTGATAGCTCCTTCAGTTCCTGCTGCAAGGCGTTGATCTTGTCATGAATCAGCTGATCTCAGTCTGTCAAAGACTCGGTGTCGATCGATACTACAATGTGTGCGTCGGTCGTTTCGCTGGGAGTTCTGTCGGTCGATCCAGTGGTAGCTGTATTGATCGATGCTGAATGCTGACGTTGATACTCAAGAATTCTCTAAATAGCGAGTACCTCTATCTTAATTAGACCAGTAGCCAAGCACATGTTAGTCACTCTGTCGTTGAGAGGGTCGTCAATGTCATCACATCGCTTGTTGAACCTCTCTTCCATAGCATCCATAGCTTCGTATAGCTCTTATTTGATTTGATCAACTTCTGCTGCAGTGTAAGAAGTCTGCGCTGGTGGTTGCTCAATGTCGATCGATCTGGATGTACGAGTGTCGATCGATGTTACGTTATGATTCTGAGGTTGACCTTTCTCGCGAATTGTTTCCAAATCTTGCTGTAGAAGATCAATCCTTTTGCTTAACCATTCGACATTGTTGTTGAGAGGGCTGTAGACGTCTCCAATCCGTGTGTTGATGTAAGCAATCTCCCATTCATCTCTTTTAGGTGATGAACATTCTGGTTGGGTGTTGGATGTCATCTGGCCGATATCGATCGATGGTGTAGGTGCTGTGTCGATCGATACTGGTGGCGTAGCTTCCTTCTCAAGCATGTTCCTAATGCTCTCAATCTCCATCCTTAGCACTGCCATACACTTTGAAGAGCTTCATAGCTGCAATCCAATGGATGGTAGGTATCTTCCACCAATGTGCGGATATCTTCCTCCTGGTGTGCCTGAGCTCCCCATATATCAGTCACCATATCATATATCTCCTCCTTACTGTAGGGTAGTGGTGTTGGTTTGTATGCATGGTAAGGGCGTGCATGTTCTGGAAGGCGTAAGCAACTCCTCTGAGAAAGAGATGCTCTCTCCAGGATTTTTCTTATGTGATCTTTGGTGACAGGGATGATATCACCATCAACTCCCCTAGCATGTTTAAATTTATCTCTGTGGACACCAAATTCGTCCCTCTCTTCCCATCTGAATTTTCGGGATCCATTGGTATCAAAGCCACGTCGTCCAAACTCAATATGTCTGTCGGTCGATCTGGATGTTGCGTTGTCGATCGATCTGGTCAACTCGTTGTCGATCGATGGTGATGAAACGATATCGATCGATGGTGATGAAACGATATCGATCGATGGAGAGTTTCCATGTGGACGAAAACGTTGAGGAACTGTATCCTCTGTCATGGTGACGTGGTGGTTGTCTGGGACGTGAGCTAGGATGTCTGGATGACCACGTTGCTGTGTGAACAGGTTATCAGGTCCATTGGCAACTTGAAGGATGTCTGCTATGTCCTCTCTGGATATGTGTACAATCCTTCCATCCATAGCTCTTGCAAAGCCATCTCTATCCCTGTAAATACCAAATTCATCAGGTGCTAGTGAAGCATTCTTGATATCTCTAGAATTAGGAAAACGAGATTGAGGTAGGGTGAGAGAATCGATCGATGGTGTAGTGGTGATGGCGATCGATGATGATCGTTTGGCTGCATGATTGGATCAATTGCTCTTGTTGTTGCAGGTCTCCATGGTGATGTTTCTAGTTGATGGAGGCTGCAATGTGTTGTTGAAGTTTGAATTTTCGTGGTTGATGTTGACAACACTATATACCCATCTGTTGTCCTAATCCGTGAAATTCCGATCTTGTCCCTTAAGTCGCCTGGCCTAATATCGATCGATGTGATGCTTGTGATGTCGATCGATGGACGATGTCGTTTTGCTGGATGAGGTTGATAATCGATCGATGGTGGGCAGTGGATGTCGATCGATTTTGAGCAAGTTGTTCTTGGGAAATGATTTGCAAACCTATCATTTTCCATGTAGTGTTCCCAAGCTCTTTCCTCCCAAAAATCTTCATCATATTCCTCTATGTGATCTCCACTGTGGGAAGATATAGCTATATCTACTACATAACTTTCATGAAATCCGTTGTCTGCCCAACTCTTTACTGAGTAATCGTCTTGTTTGCTGTTGGGTTGGATAGCGAAATTCGGGTAGCAATGATCTGGTAAAGCGGGTTCATCATCTGGTGTGTCTCTGTCGATCGATTGGCAAAGTTGGTGTGATCTCTTCTGACTTGCTGATGTCGATCGATGATGTAGTGAGGTCGTCGATCGATCCCGAGTACTCTGTTTCGTACTCTTCTTCACAATGACAAACTGTAATGATACCAAGATCATCTTCTTGTTCCACGGTTTTGGCTTGTGATTTGTCAAGTCTGAAAGGGTCGTAGTGGATATCTGGATCTATCATAGTCAAACACATCCTGTTGGTACTCAAGTCACATACGGCTCCTACTGTAGCCAGAAATGCTCTTCCAAGTAGAAGGGAAGAGTTCCAATTTAATTTGATATCCAGGACATGAAAATCCACAGGGGCAATGGCATTACCAATCTACACTTCCAGGTCTCTGATCAAGCCTCCAGAATTTTTCTGAGTGTAATCCACAAATGTAAAGATACTCTTCTGACCACTGCCAAAAAAGTTCCTGTTGCCATTTTGGTTTCCAGACCTCTGAAATCCAGTACCTTCAATGTAGTTCACATCTTCTTCTGTATCAGCGTCTCTAGCCTTTCCTTCCTCAGATGAGCAGACTTACTTCCTTAGAAGTTGATGAACAGCTTCTAACTTAGCTCTGACTTCACTCATCTGTTCTTCCACAATGGCTGCAACAGACTTCTTGTTATCAGAGTCAGTGTTCTTGGTGCTTTTGCTGTTGGCTAGGTTCTCAATAAGTCTCACGGCCTCTATTGGATTCCTGGTGTTGAAGTTCCCCTCACTAGTTGTATCAAGAGCCATTTGATACCTCAAGGCGATACCTCTGTAGAAAGTGCTTAGCAGCTGCACTTCATTGAATCCATGGTGTGGACAGTCTCGCTGGAAGAACTTAAATCTGATCCATGCGTCCTTAAAATTCTCACCAGAATTATGCGCGAAAGTGGCAATTTTGCTCCTTAAGTCTTCAGCACGTGCCTCATCAAAAAAATTACGCAGGAAGGCATTTTTGATGTCGGCCCAGGATGTGGAGCTTCTCCAATTAGTGAGTATTTGAAGAGCTTGCAAAGTAGGTAGTCCTCAGGGACTCCATCCATGCGAATAGCAGCTATAAGATCTCTGAACCTCTCCAGATGGTCCATAGAATGCTCGTGTGATAACCCAGCGTAGGGTATCTGTGACACGAGTGAATATTACTGAGGCTTGAGCTCGAAGTTCGGCTTTTGAATCTCTGGAAGTCGAATAGCTGATCTGTTAGTGTAGTACTCATCAGGACGATTGTAGTCTGCCAACGATCGTGTTTGAGCTTCTTCTGTAGCCTCAGCTTCTGGCTCAGGGATTATGTTTCCCTGTGCATCTAGCTTATGACCTGCTGCATTACGCAGATGACTATCCTGGTCATACAGGTTTATATTCTCGCCCTGCGTGAGAATAACAATCGCAACCATGCCTCTCGGATTAGTATCGATCGATGTACGGTGTGTAGTGTCGAGCGATGTAGAACAGCAAAGTGTATCGGTCGACGGTAGTGTCTGAGTGTCAGTCGACGGTTGAACGTGAATATCAGTCGACGGTGCTGCGGTTCTGTCGATCGATGCGGAGCGTAGGTCTTTGCGGATTGAACGTTCCAAGTGTGCAGGATCTTCTGAGAACAGTAGTTGATTTTCCTTATTGCTTCTGGTGCTGCTGGGCATCTACCTAAAAAGACAAGAAAAATTTTAAGCAGAAAAGGGGTAAAAGAAAAAGAAAAACCTAAAATTGATAAAATTAAATCTAATGGCGATCAAAGCTCCCCGGCAACGGCGCCAAATTTGATACCACTCAAATTACCCTAAAGATTGCTTTTACTCTCTCAAATAAGAGGTTCAGCTGTAGTACTTAGGGATCGAATCACGAGGAGCTAGGGAACCAATTAAATCTAATTAATTAATCAATCCTAGGTGAAGTTGGTTTTTATGATGGAAATGTAAAATGACAATCCTAAATGAGTAAGGTAGTTGCTCTACTAACAATATGATGGTTGTTTACAAGATAAGGAAGAGTGCTAGACAAATGTCTTTTATTCAGGTATTGGGGATTATAATGTCTATAGATGCCTAACAAGTTGTTTGCATGATATTATAGAACTCAGCCGCTTAACAATCAGTGATGTCTCACAGGTTAAATAACTAGATCTCTGATCTCAACTGTCGTCTGTTGACCAGAAAAAGAGTCGATCGATATCCTTTAAGGATATCGAGCGATACACCTTTCGCAGCGCCAATCGATTGTCCTTTTGGGATATCGATCGACGGCTTCTAGATATGCCTAGGCGCGAACTGATAATGAACACTAGGTCTCAAGGAGGGCTCTCGCTCTTCTCAACAGGAGACAAGCTAGTTCAAATAGATAATTCAAGATGTAAAAATCCTAGTGATCTATGTTCTAGTTAGCTAATCTAAAATAAGCATATGGTACAATCCATTTGATGAATATCACAACTTAGTGGTATAGTTTGGGGCTAATCCACAAACCTATTTAAACCCTAGATCTAACAAGTAGACTACTCAGACATAACTAAGCAATTCATAACACAAGATAGGTAAAGAAATTGCATTAGTTAGAGAATAGAAAACAAATGGAGTTCAATCACAAATCTCTCAATGATATCTCTCCAATCTCTCTCAAAACTTAGAAAAAAGTGAAACTCTAGCTGTCTCTCTCACACTCTTTGCTTGCTTGCTTTCGCTTGCCGTCAAAAACACTTAGGCAGGGTATTTAAGCATTTCTATTAGGTTAAAAACTCGTCAGGGGTAATCTTGTAGTTTGGTGAAGCCTTGGTGAAGTAGTCGGCTAAACCATTTCGTCCTCGCCATCGATCGACAACACTTGATGTGTATCGATCGATTATAATCTTCAAGTACGCGGATCTTCACAGCTACATCGATCGACAACTCTAGGTGAGTACCAATCGATTCTTCTCTGAATGTTGACTTCCGACTTGGTCTTGAATGGTCAACTCGGATGTATTATCGCTTGTGCTCCAAAATGCTCCAAAAGCATCACTTTATCATGAAACATTCCTGAACCTGAAAACATACCTAGTAGGCTAGAAAACATATTAGTTATATAATAAAATATCATATACCATGGTAGAAAATGGGTGAAATCCATAGAATATCACTAGACCATATAGTGTAAAAACATTAACCCTTACTCAAACATGGACGACTGGAGCTTCCAGAAAAAAATTAGTTAATTATAGAAAATACTAAGATTTTTTTT
The DNA here is from genome assembly GCF_000801105.2 of Raphanus sativus. Taxonomy (NCBI): domain Eukaryota; kingdom Viridiplantae; phylum Streptophyta; class Magnoliopsida; order Brassicales; family Brassicaceae; genus Raphanus; species Raphanus sativus. The sequence goes on from NC_079516.1 coordinate 31,329,086, forward strand.
ACAACTCTCTTTTGCCTAGAATTTTAATAAGGGAAAATATTTAAAAGAGATTCTTATTTATTTAGAATTTAAAAGAGATTAAGAAAAAAGGAAAATTTTCATTAAAAAATAGTCTTTCAAAGTTCTATTTAGGATTTAGTATTTTCAGAAAAGGAAAATTACAAATTAACATTTTTAGTATTTTACATTATATGTTTTTTTAAATATTTGATAGTAATTTATTTTTTTGATTATGATATGTGTCAATAAATTTTTAAGATGTGATATGTGTTAAATATGATACAATTCTCTCTTTTTAGGATTTAAAAGAGATTAAGAAAAAGAAAATTCTCATTAAAATAGTATTTTAAAGTTCTATTTTATAATTTAGTATTTTTAGAAAATGAAAATTAAAAATTACCATTTTTAGTATTTTATTAATCATGATATATTTTAACAAATGTCAAAAATTTAAAAGGAAAATTAATATCAAATAATCTTCTATAATTATATTTTTGGATTTTGGAAAAAGAAAATTAGTGTTATATAAGTTACTTTACAAACTTCTCTTCTTTAAGATTTGTAAAAAGGTAATTTCCTAAAATTACTATTAAATATTTTTTTTTATCATGAGATATTCTAACACAATTTCAAAATATTAAAAGGAAAATTACTATCAAATAATATTTCTAAAAGTTTATTATTAAGTAATTTTTAAAATTTCTTTTTACTATTAAATAAATTTCAAAATTAATTTATTCGAATTTCGTTTTTTGTTTTTATTTTCTTAGTATATATTGTTTTAATTATGAGATATTCTAAAACATGTCACGTTATTAAAAAATAAAATTACTATTAAATAATTTTTTGAAATAATATTTTGTTTAAGATTTTAAAAATGAAAATTTACTATATAATTAATTTCACCAAAACTTGTTTTTATTATCTTATATATTTATTTTAAATTATGAAGTAGTTTAACACATATCACAATTTTAAATATATAAATGTCATGTGTCACAATCATGTTAATTAACAACTTTGAAGAACCAATTTTTCTCTTAAGTAATTTTAGAATATTATTAAGTATTTTTAAAAATTTTCCTTTTTACTATTAAATCAATTTCAAAATTAATTTATTTCAAAATTCGTTTTATTGTTATCTTAATATATATATTTTACATCATTATAAATTTTAACCTCTTTAAAAATATTAAGGGGAATTGCCACTAATACCATTTTTATGATACCACTTTTCAAAAATACACTAACCAACTTTACCACTAAAAACTAAATAATAAAATGACTGTTATACCCCTCGGTGTATTCTCTCCACAGCTCTCCAAATCCAATCAAACGAGACTGAATACGAGACTGAATACGAACCTGACGAGCTCTCCGAGCATTCCGACGACGAGCTCTCCGGCGGCGAGCTCTCCGATGAGATCTGGCGACTTCCCGGCGACCGAGATCTGGCGACTTCCCGGCGAGTTTCGACGATTCTGACACTTTCGCCGACAAGATTCAACGATTCCTACGAGATTTGACGAAGCAGATGTCCAACAAGCTCAAACCAACAAAACAAGGGATTTCTCACCTTGAACGCATAACAAAGGTGAAAGGGTAATAGATGGTGATTTTCGTCTCCTTTTGTAATTTTAGCTTGATTTCTCAAAATCGATCAATTTTTGGGAAGGGAGACAAAGTTTTTCGCATGAAGTTTTCAAATCTCAAATTTATAAGACCTTATAAATTTATCGATAAAGAACATAGTGCTAACATTTTTGTTTATAAGAGTTTTCAGTTATTTTACAAGGTAGTATGTAGTACTCATGATTTGCTTATTGTTGGAAGTAGTAATTCCTTAGAATTTACATCTATGAGACCTTAATTATAAAACAATTGTGTATATGGAGGATCATTATCACATATAATTTTATCCCACAATATAGCTGTGTATATAAAGATTGACTATCACCATTATGCTTTTTTATGTTTCAGAAAAAAATACAAATATGACAATTGATTGTGTCAAACAAGATTCATTAAAGTAACCACATATCTGATCAAACTTCAAGAGAATGGAGGATGTCCTCACCTATGTGTAATCATATGCTTAAACAGTTGATGGATTCTTTGAAACAAGACTTTGCTTGTTTGTTATTTTCAAAGACTGTTGTTACTGATTCTTCTGTTAAAAGTGATATGTGATTGGTCGGAAGAAGAAACTTGGAGGTGCTCGTAATGCTCTCAATGACATCACAAAAAAGTCTGGGTCATTCCAAAGTTTCTTCCAAGAACAAGCAAATCATTTCTTCTGGTTCTGCAAAATGCGAAACCAACATAGCTGGGGAGATGTTCTTGTGAACTTGTGCTTAAAGCTTGTTATTTTGCAGATTCTTCCAATTGAAGTTAAGTATTTCTCTGTGTTTATACATCATGCCTTTGATCAGATCCTCCTTGATGTGGAAGCACAACAAAAAGGTGGTGACATGGCTCTTTCACCAAATATGCTAGAAAGAAGCAAAGCGATGAAACATATGTTCACTTTTACCTTGAGATCAACTAGAAAGGATATTGCCACAGGAAATCCTTTTTGGCCGATGAAGCTACATCAATCGCTATCTGGTGTATGCTGCAATTTATAAATATTTATAAACTCTTATTAATGGATACATTTAATAAGAGTTTATAAATAATACACAAAAGAGGTTCATATAAGAGGTTCTTCCAGTTTTTATTAGGAATGATCTCCAAGTGGCCTCCTTTATGAGCAAACATAAAGAAAGCGGATGACTTCTTCATTTTTGTGTAACAATTTTTGAGGTTAATTCTTTGGTCATGCTTTATTTATAAGGCTTTGTTATTTACTTTGACACAGTCACTAGTTTTGTGTTTTTATATTGCAAAAATATATGTACCAACTCTCTTTAATTGTGCGAAACAATTTTGTCTATAACAGTGCCCTTTAGGTATTTTTCATAAGGACATAAAAAATATTGTATAGAGATTATTGATTTCATTTTTAATGGTACAAATGGAAATGCATATATTACAATTAGTTATGTCAAGTTCATAAAACTTTGATACACAAGATTAAATTCATAAAACTAAAGAACACGTGCAGGCTTTGTAAGGAGATGATGATATATGGCAGATTCTGAGGCACATGCGGATAACAAGCAAGTCTCCACCGCTTCAGATATTTTACATACCCTTATAAATTGTTTTATAATCCTTTATAATGGTGTATAAACTTTACAAATTATTTTTATAAACCCTTCTAAATTATTTACATACCCTTATAAACCTTTATAAATTATTATACAAACCATTATAAATTGTTTTATAAGGATTTCTAAATGGTTATAGAATCTTTTAGTTGATTTATAAACCTATACAACTAATTTATTAAGGTTTCTAAGTTAATGTATAAAAACCTTATAAATTGATTCATAAGGGTTTATAAAATGAGAATCGTTATTACTTTTACTCCAATAGTTTTTTAGTAAGAAAAAAATAGTTTATAAGGTTTTATAAAACATTTTCTAACTTAAAAAGTCATTTATAAATTTTTGTATAAATATTTTACGTGAAAATTCTAAGAATTTATAAATATTTCTATAAGAGGTTATACATTAATTATAAATATTAATCAGTTAGTTGTAAGAACATCTTAAAGCTTATGATTTTATCTATCCACTCATGATAATAAACAATTATAAATTATTTATAAACAATTATAATGCTTCTGCCAATCTCCCTCCCTCTTTTTTTTGCTGTATATGTATTGTGTAACTATCTATAAACGAGTTTGATTTCAAGTAAACAATAGCTTGAAACTGCACATATGATCTCTTGGGTAATTTAAATTTAAAAGAAACAATTAAATGATTTATAAAACCTTATAAGTCATTTATCCGGATTCATAAACCAATTTCTAAGAGTTTATAACTTATTTTATAAAGATTTATAAATAAGCTATATAAATTATAAAGACTTATAAATTATTGAAACAACTATCATCCAGGTGAAGTTTCAGAGACTCTATTACAACACCACGTGGAGCGTTTGCTTCTTTGCTATCCCCAAGGCATGGGTTCCAGCTATCAAATCTGGTTTTGGATGAAGGTGAATCCTGAATACAAGAACTGGTTCTTGCTCTGCCGGAGAGTGTGATATACATTGAAGATATGCATCTCAAGATTTCTTCAGAGAACCTACTCGGGTTTTCCATGTCATCTACGATGTGAGATGAGCCTAGAGGATCTCCAAGAGTAGTATGATGAGCATAAACATATCTTTTATTCTTCTGCAAACATCAAATCAGTTAAACAAATATGCTAAATGTTGAAGACCAATGTGTTCTACTTACTTTTGTAGAAAAGACTTTTAAGTTGGCTTGGAAATTCCAAGGACATGAACGTTCAGACACGGGAGATGCTTGATAATTGTAGCTGAGCACACCAGTAAGGTCTGATTGTGAGACGAAGCTTGTTTCAGCATGTGGAGAGAATGAAGTAACTTGTTCATCAACAGATGTCATGTAAAGAGAGAGAAGATATAATGTTCTATACGCCATTTGTTTAAGCCATTTGTCACATTTTAAGCCATTTTTAACATACCCAGCAATCATCGAAGTCCAGAAAACCACATTCCTAAGGGCAATACCATCAAACACTCTACAACAACTCTCGATCTCTCCACACTTAGCATACATATCTACAAGACCTGTCAACACAATATTATCAAAGCATGGCGCCTTAACGATGTCGCAGTGTATCTTCTTCCCGTTATCTAAGTCATGCATCTCAGTACATGCTTTAGAAGCTATGGAGAAAACAATGTCATCGTAATATCATTAAGCATTAAGTTGTACTATCGACAATATCATAAAACCAAGATTTATAAGAGGTTATAATTCATTGAAATGCAATGTTCACTATCCGAAAATCTTTCTCCTAACCAGAACTATTCAAACGACAAGTCTAAATCAAATCAACCTTATTTGTTTTTTTTGGATAACAGAGGAACTAAAATTCTAATATTACTTGAACCCAGATTTATAAAGGTTTATAATTTTTCGAAAGCTCAATGTTTACTATTGAAACTCTTTCCCTTAGATCGACATGTTATAAACCAACTTTTTATGATTTTTTTTTATATCAGAAGGAACAAATTCAAAAAAATTACTTGAATCAAACAAAAAGTATACAAATTAGAAACATACCAGTGTCAATCGTGGTGAGGAGCCAACATATTTGAGATTTTAATCGTGATTCTCGTAATATCTTGTCGTCGGCTGAGAGAGAGAGAGTGATGATGGATCTCGACGGAGACGGCGGATTACGGAGACGATGGATCTCGACGGAGACGACGGATTACGGAGACGATGGATCTCGACGGAGACGACGGATGACGGAGACGGCGGATCTCAACAGAAACGACGATGGATCTCTGTAACTCTTCTGTCACCGACTGCTTGAGAGAGACGACTTCATCAGAGAGAGGCGACGGAGAAGAGATGATGGATCTCCACGGGGAGAGAGAGATAAGGTAGGGTTAGTTTTGTCTTTTACACATTAATGAAAAGTGTATTTGTGAAAATGTCCTTCTATTGATGATATTGTTGAATTGTGGTACTACACAAAGTGTAGTTATGAAATTTCCCCAATATTTTAAAGAAAATTACTATCAAATAATCATTTGCAACTATGTTTTGTTTAGGATTTTAAAATGGAAAATTACAATTAGATATACTTACGATTACTTCTTTAACAAAATTTGTTTTTGTTATTATCTTAATATATATTTTTAGTTCTAGTATAGATTAACACATGTCGCAATCTTAAAAATTTAATAGTGGTTAGTTTAAACATGAAAAGTGATAGTATTTTTTTTTTGTCGGCAAAAAGTGATAGTATAAATGTAGTATTTTTGAAACTGTAAACCTTACATGCTGATGGTTCATTGCTCCATAAAATATCTTAGATCAACAACGTGAATATTTGATAGTTTTTAGTATTGTGTTAGTAACATGTATTAGAAAAAACATGTTCAAAATAAATGAAATCTATGAAAGAAAAGAAGATAGAGAAAAAAATATAATTTAGTAAATGAAATTACTCTAAGAAAATTCGGAATAAAAATGTGTATTAGAAAAACTAGAATAAGTAGAAAAATAATATTTTATTTTATAAAATATAATTTATTATTAAATAAACTATTTCTAAAAATTTTCATTTTCAAAATTTGTTTATTTTCAATATCACTAACATTAGCATTTAATTAAAAGGAAATTTAGCATTTAATATATTTTTATAGTTGCTTTTTTATTTCTTTCATAGTTATCTTAACGTTTTATTGACTTTTACTTTTTAAATCGTTTTTATATATGTAAATAATTTTTTTTGGGTTATAAACTTCTTAAAAATGTTTTCTGTTTAGTTGATCCAATGTTACATAATCTTTGTTGTTATTCTAATTTTAGTATTCATTGTCTGTTTGTTTTGGTATCTATACGAAAACAATAAATAATATTTTTTGTAGTTAAACACCATATCAATATTTCAGATAACTAAATTAAGTTACTCAAGAAGATGAAACTACTATAGGTTGAAAAAATATCAATAATGATTGAAATTATATCAATAACAATCCCTCTATGTGGCTTATTCTTCATGGATATGTCTCTGAAATTTGTCTCCTCCTTTCCTATTTATTTTGCTTTATTGGATTGTGGAGTTCCTAATTGGCTCAAAAGTAATATTCTAACATACCAACTTAGCTTGTAAACTATTAAAAGTATCAAATTTGAAATTTGTATATTGAGATTAAAGAAAGAAAAAAAAGAACTCAAAAAGAACTCTTTCAATACACAAGCCATTAATTCAATTCACTCAGATTTGTTTTAAAATTTAGTTATGGCAACACAAAATTTCTTATTATTTGCTTTTATATATACTAGTAAGAACACAAGAAAAATGTTTTAATTTCAATTGAAAATTATGGAGTAACAACTCCTACACACTTAGAAGTACAAATAAGAAATTAAACGCAAAAGTGGGTTTGTCCTCAAAGTTAAGAACATAAAACCACTATTTATTATTTGGAGAAAAGAGATAGAAATGTGGGCTTCTCCTCCTCATCAACATCATCCACCACCACCACCACCTCCACCACCTCCTCCTCCGCCACCTCCACCTCCACCTCCACCTCCACCACCTCCTCCTCCACCACCGCCACCACCACCACCTCCTCCTCCTCCTCCTCTTGCTGCCATTGATAGTGTATCTTAATGAAACTTCTTTATGTTTTGAATATTTTGAGTGTGAGAAATGAAAGAATGTAAACCTCCTTCTTATATAGACTTTTCATTAGAAAGGTTTCACTTTGAAACCTTGGTCAATGGTACGAAGGGTTACCGTGTATTATTGTTATAAAATGCTTACATCACAAGAATGATGTAATCATTATTCATTACTATATAATTTTTTATCGCTTTGTAAAAGGGCAAACTAATCTCAATTTTTTCTTGTCATCTTTAAAATAGAGATAGGTGATTTTGTGGTGGTGGTGGCAACGAGAGTGAGCTTTTTAGTGGGTTTGATGATGTTGTTTTTGGCTCGGGTTCTCATAGGATGAATATTTGGGTTTTCTGGTTCTTGGTTTATGGGTTCTGGTGAAACAGTGGCTGGTGGTATCAGAAGATCAGGGGAAGCAGAGGGTGATGGAGACGGAGATGGTGAAACAGAGGGTATTGGTTGCGGCTGTAACGTTTGTGTCGTATCCTGAGATGTGTCGGCTGAATTAACTCCATCACTCATATGTGGACTCTGTGCCGAAGAAGCAGAGTCTGTTACTGCAGTCGGAGACGTTGCAGGTAGGTGAGGATCCTGGCCCGGGGGAGGCACTAACGGCGGTTGTACGAGTGGCGACTGTCCGGTTGGGATTAAGGTTGGGGGATCAAAAGATGGCTGAGCTTGGGCTTCTTGAGGTTTGGGAGATCGCAGAGGAGTGGCGAAAGGGAAGCTTGTCTCGAGAAAAGTCACGTGTCTGGAGACATAAATGCGACCACTCTGACGATCCAAGCAAAGATACGCGCTCTGAGTGAGGGAGTATCCAATGAACACACACGACATCGAACGTGAATCCAACTTGTGTTGCGCGTAAGGTCTGAGCCAAGGGAAGCACTCAGAGCCAAAAACTCGGAGTTTCAAATAGTTTGGTGATTTCTTGAATAACTTGGCATAAGGGGACTGTTGGTTCAAGACTGAAGAAGGCTGGCGGTTTATCAGGTACACAGCAACAGCAAAGGCGTAAGTCCAGTAACTCGTAGGGATGAAGGCTTGATGGAGAAGTGTGAGCCCTGTTTCGACAATATGTCGGTGTTTCCGCTCGGCAATCCCATTATGTTCTGGTGTATGAGGAGGAGAGGTGTAGTGGGAGATGCCAGATTGAGAAAGATCATGTCGCAGAGCCACAAATTCACCGCCATTATCAGAGTATAAGTTCCGGATTTGATAGCCAAAATGCTTCTCAACAAGTCGCTTGTACTGAAGAAATGTAGCTCGCACTTCAGATTTTCGTTTTAATGGATAAAGCCATGTGTAACGGGTGAAATGATCAACAAAAATAAGGTAGTATTTGTAGTGATCAACAGAAAGAATAGGAGAAGTCCACACATCAGTGTAAACATATTGTAAAGGATGAGAGGATGTGATTGTGTTTGAGTAAAAAGGAAGCTTATGGCTTTTATTAATAAGACAATGAGAACAGGGTAAAAGTTTTTGAGAAGAATCAGAAAGCGGTAAAGCAAATTGCGAGACAACATTTTGTAAAGTAGAAGAAGAAGGATGTCCCAATCTTGAGTGCCAAGAGGACAGAGACGTTTTTGGTGTGGGTGAGGCAAAGAGGGAAATGGTATTTTGGGATGTGACTGGCCACTCGTACAACTCGTCTTTAGTTTTGCCTTGGAGTAATCGGACCCCCGTGCTGAGATCCTTCACCTGAAAATGAGCAGGAAAGAATTCAACCGACACATTGTTAGAATTACACAAACGAAACACAGAGATAAGATTTTTCTGTAGGTTTGGAATATAAAGGATATTGTGTAAGGCATAAGAACGAGTTGGAGTTTTAAGGGAGGTGAAACCAGTATGCGAGATGGGAAGGCTCGAACCATCGGCTATAGTGACCTCCTCGCCACCAGTGTAAGGATGATGCAGAGAGAGATTGTTCAAGTCGGTGGTGAGATGGTGGGTTGCGCCACTGTCAAGAATCCAATTGTTTGGATTGTAGGACTGCGCCATAGCCATATTGACATGCGGGTGCCATGAGGTTGGCGATGGAGAGCTCGGAGGCGGAGCATAACCAGCGTTCGGATGCGGAGCATAGGCAGAGCTCTGGAGTTGCGAGCAGCGTCTCGCACTGTGACCATGAGTGCCGCACAATTGGCATCGTCCTTGGTACCCGCGGGGCTGTTGACTAGGACGAGAAGAGAACTGCTGCTGTTGTTGCTGCCAGGTTTGATGTCCTCTGTTGTTGTTGCGGTGCTGGCCTTGCTGAGAGTTGCGATTTGTGTTCTGAGAAGAGCCACGGTACTGAACAGCATTCGCAGTAATGGGTAGAGCCGGAGCAGTCACGGTCTGAGACTGTAACTTAACTTCATGATTAAGCAACTTTTCATGGACTTCAGTGAGGGAGGGAGGCGAATCACGTCCCTGTATCTGGTCCACAATCGACTTGTAGTCATCTGGTAAACCTTCAAGGACGAACTCAAGCTGGTCCTCAATGTCAAAGGGCTTGCCAAGTAGTGAGAGCTGATCGAATCGAGTCGTAAAACCTTGGATGTAGGAATCGATTGTCATGGTTCCTTTCTTCCAAGTTTTGACTTGTTGACGCAGCTGTTGGACATGACCTCTGCTAGGCTTCGCATAGGTTGCAGATAAGGTTTCCCAAATCTGAGCAGAAGTAGTCGTGGTGGAGAGAATCGGTTGGATTGAAACCGTGATCGCACCAAGCAAAGAGCTGTATACCAGCTTATCTTGTCGCGCCCACAACGTGTAGGCTGGGTTTGGGGTAGAGACACCATCGGTGGTTGTCATCACAGGTGGTGCTACGGATTCGCCGGTGATATATCCGGCTAGAGCATAACCGTCGAGAAGAGCATGGACTTGACGGCTCCACATGAGGAAGTTGGAGGCCGTGAGCTTCGTGACATTCGTCATGTTGACGTTAAGGAGATTCGGGGATCCGGGAACAACAATGGTCTCATGAGAAGGAGTTGATGAGACAGACATCTTCGATCTCTTGTAGAAGAAAAGAGATGAGAGTTTTGAAAAATTTTGTGTTTGGCGGCTGTTTGATATTTTTAGGATCCCTAGGTATCAAGCTCTGATACCATATAGAATTAGTGAGCTGAATGACTTTATTAGAATAACAGAGTACGGTATTTATACAGTATACACAAGACTAATTAGGGATTCTATATTTACATAAACACCCTTATACATTAGTCTTCTACAATTACTATATAATTTTTTATCGCTTTGTAAAAGGGCAAACTAATCTCAATTTTTTCTTGTCATCTTTAATTAAAATAGAATAACCAGCTTAAACTTGCCCAATAAAATACAAAGGAATGAAAATTTAAAGGTTCTATTCGAATATCAACCAAAGATAACAAAAAGATAAGTTCTAAGTTGTCCATTCGGCTAGAACACAAAAAAATTGACGGTTTTAGGCTGTCTAATCGGATACCATTCTAGATTTGTAAAATTTATCCTAATTGTCGTATGATTTAAAAACTTTTACTCCCAATCTCAAAACAATAGATCTCCATCTTCTCCTGTGCGGAAACGATGCTGAGGCGATACAAGGAACCTTGGATAAACCTTTATTTGCAACCCCGAGATACAATCACTATGGCATCCAGTAATTTTAATCCAGATGTTAGAGCTCCTTAGAGAACCCCACGTGTAGTGTTTTTCTTTCACCCATTTACTCCTCTCCAATAACTCCTGAGAAGAATCGAAGAAACGGCAAAATTATTGCCGAAAATTGTCGATATCCATCGAACCTTAGAATATATGTATTCTTTTCAAATTGTTAGACTTCAGAAATTAAAACAAATGGTACATTGGTGGGAAAAATTTTCAAGAGGGAATCTTAAACTGCCACCAATATCACAAAACGATTCTTCGTAACTAATCTCATTTTACAATTGAACTTATAAATTAATAAACTTAGTTATATTATCAACCATTGACCATCGAATAACACTTCCCATTACGAGTATTTCTGTAAATCGAATGAAGAAACTGACTAGTAATTTCCATCAATATAAATTTAGTTTTGATTGATATGGTCAATCTCCCAATAATAATACATACATACGCAGAGTGTTGGAGAAAAGCTAACGAGAAGGAAGAAGCCGATGAGGATCATGATGGATCTCCCCTGGCAGAAGCAGAGATTGTGCCCCCTGGGATACCCCGACACCCTACCTGCCAAATTGATGCGTCATGGATTGATAATGGCATGGTTAGTGGACTAGGGTGGAGTCTTAAGAACCATCGGGGCAGTGAAGTGTTCGGCTTACGAGCATGCAACAGAAGCCTATCAGCGCTCCATGCTGAGATGGAAGGATTGCTATGGGCGACATCATGTCTGAGGGACATGAGGATTAGGTCGGTTCGACTAGAGACGGACTGCTCGGACTTGGTGGACATGACTGTAAACCCGTCGGAATGGCCAATGTTCACGACAGAGATCGAGATTTTCCAGAGGCTTCACGAGGATTTCGAGGATGTGAGTCTTTCCCAAATTCCTCGGAACCGGAACACTCGAGCGGATGCATTAGCAAAGGAAGCACGGACAAGAGGCCACATTTTCTCCCATATAGATCAGACACGGCCAGACGGAGATGCTCCACGGAGGATCGCCCGACTGATCACCACTTGATCTAGCCTAGATGGGTTGCCGACAAAAAAAAAAAAAAATACATACATACGCACCAACAAAGCTTTTTCCGAAGCTTGGCTAAAAAGTAAAAGATATACATATTCCACGCTATATTCTTTAATAAATGATTTTAGCAAATGACTTCAAAATATATTTTTAAAGTCATGCAAAATTATTTAAATCCAAAACCAGCCTGGCTAATCTTGACTTGGCTTAATGCCAGAATTGGTTTGGTCTACATTTGGTTTTTCTTTTGTATCCTATGGTATATAACCTCCTTAATTTTTATTTTTTGCTTAAATTATTGTTTTCCAAACTGCAGAACGTGAAATAAGTACATTTCCTCCTTTAAATTTAACCAGATTTAGTCTACCAAAAAATAACCCATTTAAAGAAAAATCAAGCCAGCTAATAAAGAAGGCAGCTGTTTTGGTATCTATACGAAAATAATTGATAATATTTTTTTAGTTAAACACCATATCAATATTTCAGATAACTAAATTAAGTTACTCACGCAGGTGAAACTACTATAGTTTGAAAAAATATCAATAATGATTGAAATTAGGGGTGGGCAAAAAACTCAAACCAAACCGAACCGAACCGACCCAACCGAAGTTAAACCGATCCAAACCGAACCATGCTCTTTATATAACCCAATTGGTTTATGTTTTACTCAACCCGAATGGTTTGGTTTGGTTTGGATTTAAACCGAACCAAACCGATAACCAATATATATATATATATATATATATATATATATATATATATATATATATATATATATATATTAACATATTGTAAATATTAGTTAAAGTTTTGTTTTCCATTTTTTCTTCACTTCCATATATTTTAAAAAAATTTCAAATATGATTCAAATAATACTATTATATTCTCTAACCCTAATACTAAAGATTGTACTAAAAATAAAACCTAAAAACTATAAGCATCTAAACCGTAGCCGTCTTGTCTCGTTATTCTCTAATATCCATTGTCTAAAAGTAAATTTATGTAACAAAGATATTTTTGGTATTTTTAGTTTTTAGATACATTGTTTTTTGACTTTTAGCAATGAATTTTTTAGCTAACAAAGTTTATGTTCTCACTTTATCTTTTATAGTTCGCATATCCAAGCTATACCAAACCAAACTAAACCATAATAAAGTAAACCGAACTAAATCAAAACCAAACCGAACTAAATCAAAACCAAACCGAACCGAACTAAACTCAAATCGAATCCAAATCAAAACTACTTTGGTTTTAATTGGGTTGAGTTTTATAAAACCTAAATTAACCAAACCAAACCGAACCCAAACCGAACCCGAAACTACGCCCACCCCTAATTGAAATTATAAGCATATTAAAGCGAATGGAAAACTAATTAGAGACACTCATAAAATTAAAGTATTAGAATATTACGGAAACATATGAAAATAAGAACAACAATCATAATCTAAAACCTAAATTTGTTGTAGCCACAATCATAATTAACCACAATCATAAATTAAACTATTAAAATATTACGGAATCAGATGAAGACAACAATTTTAATCTAAAAAGTAACTAACTTACAACAACCTAGCATTGACATAAATATGATTGTGGCTAATTAGTTAAAGCGAATGACAATTGTTAGGCATAATTACGATTGTGGCTAATATTACAGAAACAGGCGAGAAACTCACGGATAACAATTACATATCTAAATAATTAGTTAAAGCAGTTCAAACGATTGGAATAGTACCTATTTGGAAACGCAAGACGCAGAAAAAAAATGTTATATTGAAAGTTTGTGTGATGAGATTTTGGTAGAAAGGTAAGTTATTTATATAGAGATAAGTTTAATCCTTTTCTTTCAGGGATTAGAAATTAATTATGTCTATTTTTAATATATTTCTTTTTCTAAAGTCTAATATTGTTATATCATTATCCTTTTCTTAATAGATTTTAAGAAAATAAAATATTATTCATATAACATAATGGTATTTCTTAGGGGTGTTCAATCCGGATTTCGGATCGGGTTCGGTTCAGGTTATTCGGATTTCGGGTTATTCGGTTTAGAATAAATAGTTAATAAACTTAAATTATGTCTATATCGGTTTGGGCCGGTTCAGAATTCCTCGGTTTTTGGGTTTTTCGTTTTAAACACAAATAAACTATAACTTTAATGTTGTTATTAAAAAAAATGTCCATCAATTCATTTTTATAAGAAAAAACTAAGCTTTAATTATTAAAAAAAATTCAAAAACCTTTAATAAAATAAACTTAAAACTTAATTACAAAAATTGCAAATAGATTGTAACGTCTTTATTTTAAAAAAACACTGTGGGAACCGAAATTCGCACCATCAATATTTCGTATATTTTAGGAAAGTAGGAAAACCCTAATTTCCCAGAGGTCCCGGATTTCTGAGAAACCACATGTCAAGCAATCAGAACACGATAGTAACGGAAAATAAAAATAAAAATCGTAAAAGAGAGCAAGAAGGATTTTATTTCTGAATCTGCGTATGAGCGTAACAACAACAGGACAGCGTGCTTCGGCTACGAGAGCTGTCGGCGAGATCCAAGTTCTAATACCCGAAGATGGCTAAACCTAATTTAGTCGCAGCTCGAAAAAAGAAAAACGGAAAGTTGCCTAAAATGCTCTCAGTGTTATTGCTCTGGAAAAAATGATCCCTCTATGCCTCTCGCCTTGAACTCATTATATACTCCCTCCAAGGTCGGTTTACGCTTCCCCCTTTTGCCCTTAAGCTGACATAGTCGAAAAAATGGGAATATTCCATTTTTTCCGATCTTCATGATTATCTGCGGAAAGTTTCCATTTTTTCCGCGGAAACTGATGCTTATCCTCCAAGCATAAACCGTCATAAGGTTTATGGGTTTTTAAGAAATCGTAAGTGGACCTCGAATCAAGTTTAAGACCCCTTTGGGCCGTATTTTTGATTTGAGACGTTTTTACGATACCAAACGGACGATTCCATTTGATCGAGAGATCAAGAAACGGGTAGTCGTGAGTCGCGGAGAACGGCTATACGGATAGTCGAGAATGCATAGTTTTACGTCGTATCGTCGTTTCGGAAGACTTTGGACGTTTCGGAGAATGATCGATGTACGAACGCTCGATCACTATAGCGACCGAACTTTGTCCGCAGCTCGGTCGCTATAGCGACCGAGATCTATCCGCAGCTCGGTCGCTATAGCGACCGAGATCTATCCGCAGCTCGGTCGCTATAGTGACCGAGCTCTTTACGGAGCTCGGTCGCTATAGCGACCGTGCCGCATCCGAGGCCCGGTCGCTATAGCGACCGGGCTCTGTTCGGAGCTCGGTCGCTATAGCGATCGAGCTATAATCGTAGCTCGGTCGCTATAGCGACCGAGCGTGGTTTCGTGATCCGTTCGCTAGAGCAACCGAGCTCTCGTTCGTGACCCGATTGCCATCGCGATCGGGTTTATGCCGTGGTCTGAGGTCCGTTATCCAAGTGTTTGAACCTATCGCAAAGCTACGATTCTCTTAGGATGCTTGTTTGCAGAGGTTTGGTCCTTTGATAACAAAGTTCCGTTTGACTTTAAGAAATCGTTATTTTCTTAAATCGTTGATTTCTCAAGTCGTTGATTAAGAAATCGTTGATTTCTTAAGTCGTTGATTAAGAAATCGTCGTTTTTTAAGAAATCGTTGATTTCTTAAATCGTTGATTAGGAAATCGTCGTTTTAAAGAATCGTTGTCTTTAAACAAGATTTTAAGGAATCTGCCTTGGAACTACAAAGAAGCCGTTCTCTCAAACCGTGAGGACCCAGAAAACGATCAAGATATCAAATCGAAGCCCTCGCCGAGACGAGTCGTATGACCCCTTGGTTGTTCCGCAATCGCCAAGCCGCATCCTTGTGGTTTAACGATCTTTTGTTATCTCCGATGATCGTGTTTTAACGAGAACTTTGTTTAGTCGCGGAACCTTTTGCAAGGAGGCGACTTTTAAGAAATCGTAGATTTAAGAAATCGTTAATTTTCTTAAATCGTTGATTTAAGAAATCTTGTTTTTAAAAACAAGATTTTCCCGCAAGTTTTTCGTATAAGTTTTCTTTGAAAACGTAGAAATTCTTAAGACGTATATTTTTATCGAATGTTTTGATACTAACTTCGTCGTCAACATGAACCCTTGGAGCTTGTTTCGACGCTGCGGACAAATCTATTCAAGAATTTTATCGTAAAAATTAGTTTAAGTAATTTTTACGAGAATTATCTTTTTCGAGGAGTATTTTTGAAAGTTAATTTCGCTGTGACCGTTTTTGACCCCAACAGTTCAACAGTTAGCCCCCAGCCCGTTAGAACCGTGTATCGTAGATGCGGGGTTCTAGCGTGCGATAAGACAAGTTAGTCAAGTTAGGCGGAATTAACGGTTGAAAATGTCTTTTGAAAGTTGTACGTTCATTCTAAGAAGAGTGGAATCTTATAATATTGGGGCTGCGCTTGATGAAAGCTGCCTACGTACCCTTTGTCAAAAGGGATCAAGCCATTCGTAGTTCGTCTTGGAGTTAAGATTCTTATGACATGTTTTCCAGTGAGACTTTATTGTCTAGTTATGTGTAGTGAATTTCGAGCATGTTGCTGTCGATGGTATTTCGTATTGGACCTTTGTCGGCCGCAAGAGTAGCCACGGAGGCTGTTTATTTTGGCCAAGTTTGGCCTGTAAAAAATATTTTGCTCAAATCTATAAAATCGCGGTTTTTATAAATCGAGAGAACTTCCATTTATCGAAGTTAGAGGGACAGGGACGAAGCGACGTCTCGCAGTGCTGCGACTTTATTTTTCTTTACGCCATAAGAGGATTATGGGCTTTGGCTTATGATTTGATTTATACTTTCGTCAAGTGTAAATGGTAGAATCCGAGTAGTCATTTCGGATTTTGATTTTGTCGCTTTGTCCGTATGCTACTTTTTAGCAAGCGTTTTTAGGTGTAAGCGATGGGAGACATGTGTCTGGATGTGATAATCATTTTGTGGATACTGGATCCGTTGTCATAGCCGTTTTGTAGTTGGCGAATTGTTTTGAGGGTTTTGGACCGAAGGGTCGTGTAAATTTACCAGGGAGAAGCGTCTAACTTCACTGTGTTTCGTGAAGTGTTGGCCTTCCGGAACTTGGTTTTGAATTTTTAAGAATGACTCGTATAGCTCTAGGAGCTTTGTTACGAGTGTTTCTTTTTATGCCACGTTTTATGGGGCGTTTAGAACTTAATCTATTGATGATAAGTTTACATCTTCCGTTAACCATATGGTTGTTACGACTGAGTTCCGTTACGAAGAATTCATCGTATGATTTCCGATTCTGGGTTATACGACAAACTGCTTGCATAATAGTCACTTGGCGTTTTACGACAAATCGTGGATTGTTGTTTAGCCGTTAGCCGTTAAGCGGTTGGAGCGGTGGTCGCTCAGTAGTTTTGGATTGGCATGGAGGCTAGGTGCAGCCGTATAGCCAGGGAAGTTGTTGGTAAAGGATCGTCGTAGAATATGTGCGGACTTGGTTGCAGGGTCATTTCCTGCTTCGCGTAGCCTAGGGTAGTAAAAGCAGGAGTCAGGAGCAAAATTATCTACGACTGATATCCGTTGTTTTATTTTACAAAAGAAAACGGGTTAACCGTTCTTTCGAAGGTTTTTCTTTCTTTCGGAAGCAGGACGAGTGTGCCTTAGTATGTGTGGCGATCGTTTCTCGGTTTTTCGAGAGACTAGGTCGGTTTGCATGTTCTGCCTGGAAAGTCAAGGAACAATGGAACAAGACTGGAAAATTTGCCTAAGACTTAGCTTGCTAGTCTATCCACCTAGGTTCTAAGTTCCCTAAATTCTACGGCAGTTTCCAAGACGTTTTTGTTCCTCTCCTACCAAATATTAAAACCTTGACGGAATTTTTAGTCGGACGTACCTTAGTTCCATTGATGATTAGAGATTGCCCCTTCTTCCTTCTTCTTCTCCTCTTTTCTTCTGACTTTATCGAAAGTTTTTTATGCGTTTAGGAATGGCCACTTTCGATTCAGCGTCAAAGGACTTGAAAAAGTCAGTTACAGAATTTCATATGAATTGGTTTTCGACTTAACGTGGCGGAATCTGGTAAAATCACACTGTGTTTTATGCATCGAAGGAATTTTACGAAATCGTTGAACCAAAGGGAGGAGAAGCAGACAAAGAGGGGCGTTTGGAAAGACGGGTCAATGGACAAGGCGTCACTCGAGTGAGGCTCTCAGTTCGTCAGGCTGCGAACGAACTGGTTATGTTCCAGATACGATATTGTTTGGCTTTATGAATGATGTTTCATAAAATATGGCCGAGCTTGATCTTACGAAAGCTGTTTCCTAAAGCGCTGTCGAGCTTTTATTTTTCGAGAGTTATTTCACAACTGCGGCCGAGTTAATTTTACGGAAGTCGTTTCGTAAAATTGTTGTCGAGTTTAATTGTACAAAATCTTTCTTGTGAAATATTTGTCAAGTTTTTTTTTTTTTACGAAAGGTGTTTCGTAAAAGTTATCGAATTTTAATATCGGAATTCCTAGCTGCGGTGAGGTGTAATTTTGGTGACTAATCTTAATTATAAACTTTCTCGTTTCCGTGGGATTGATCCGAAGGAGTTTTGAGTAGTTTTTCGAAAGTAGATTAGTAGACAAAAGTCGAGAGTCCGCAACGAGCGAAATCTTAGGTGTCAGGAAACGTCTTAGCAGTGAGGGATATGATCTCTCGTTTTGGCTTGGTTTAGTCTTCGTTAACCGTTTTAAGTTTCGAGTGATTTTATAGAAATCACTCCATTTTTTCGAAACTGGTTGAGAAGGATGGCGAGCTGGTCGGGACAGAGCCGAGACAAACCACATTCACAACGGGAGTTGCTCGGAAGAGTTGTTTGGAAGAAGTACGGTAATGGTATCGGTCTTCCGAATGAATCCCAATTCCTCGTATAGTTAAGATGATTGGTGTTTTAGAGTAACCGTAATCATTTTATATGATGAATTGCAATCCATTTGTTAGCCGGACCTTCCGTAACTTTCCTGATTGTTCTGATCGAAGGTTTTTAGATTCACGATTTTAAGAATTTGCACTACGTGGCTTCGAGCGAGGATGCAAAGTACGTTATTGGACTAGTGTCGGGATGGTTTCACGAGGAATCGGCCGCACTCGCTGATCGACCCGCAGCCCGGCACCCAGGACCGTGACGTCGGTCTGGCCGCCCGGTGTCAGCGAGTGACAGCAAGCTGAGACGAGTCCCACTTGTTTTCGTCGTAAAATCTCAACGGAAACTCCGATTGAGACGAAACGAACGGCATTTCGAAGAGGAATCAAAGGAGAACACAAAGGAAGAGTCCTTTGAGGCCTGACAGGTCGCTATAGCGAGTGAGGATGTGTCTCGGTCGCTATAGCGAGTGGAAGGGAGCCAAGACGAGTCTAACTTGTTTTCGCGTAAAATCTCAACGGAAACTCCGATTGAGACGAAACGAACGGCGTTTCGAAGAGGAATCAAACGAGAACACAAAAGAAGACTTCTTTGTGGCCTGACAGGTCGCTATAGCGAGTGAGGATGTGTCTCGGTCGCTATAGCGAGTGGAAGGGAGCCAAGACGAGTCCAACTTGTTTTCGTCGTAAAATCTCAACGGAAACTCCAATTGAGACGAAACGAACGGCGTTTCGAAGATGATTCAAAGGAGAACACAGAGAAGAACTCCTCTTGGGTCTGGGTCGCTATAGCGACCAAGCTTGGCTCGCTATAGCGACCGAGCTTGTCTTCGGACTCGGTCGCTATAGCGACCGAGCTTGGCTCGTTGCTCGGTCGCTATAGCGACCGAGCATGGTTCGATGCTCGGTCGCTATAGCAACCAAGCTTGTTTTGGTGCTTGGTCGCTATAGCGACCGAGCTTGTCTTGGTGTTCGGTCGCTATAGCGACCGAGCTTGTCTTTGAGTTTAACTTTCTGCGAGTAACCTAGGGTTTTTCCGCAGTTATTGGGGGAGCGAGTTTTACTTTTCCGAAACGTTTTCGGAGAAATCGTCTTGGTCGAACCCTTATGTGCTGAGATTTCTCCAACTCGGTAATAAGAAGAATTTCACGGGGTTAGAAATTTTTTTATCGTTGCCTTTTGTGTTTAGAGGGAAAAATCACGAGCTCGATTTAGTTCTCTTCCTGTGACGGAAGGTCACGACTAAATTTTCGTTTTTGTTGAAGACTACGGCGTTTGCGCAAGCGTTGGACGTAGGGGCAGTCAGTGCTGCGAGTTTGTCTTTTATATTTACGTACGTCTTTCTGATCAAGCATTTTGTGGCTATGAGTAAGAATAATCCGTGACCCCCTCCTTCTAGCGCCAAACTGTGGGAACCGAAATTCGCACCGTCAATATTTCGTATATTTTAGGAAAGTAGGAAAACCCTAATTTCCCAGAGGTCCCGGATTTCTGAGAAACCACACGTCAAGCAATCAGAACACGATAATAACGGAAAATAAAAATAAAAATCGTAAAAGAGAGCAAGAAGGATTTTATTTCCGAATCTGCGTATGAGCGTAACAACAACAGGACAGCGTGCTTCGGCTACGAGAGCTGTCGGCGAGATCCTAGTTCTAATACCCGAAGGTGGCTAAACCTAATTGAGTCGCAGCTCGAAAAAAGAAAAACGGAAAGTTGCCTAAAATGCTCTGAGTGCTAGTTTGCTCTGGAAAAAATGATCCCTCTATGCCTCTCGCCTTGAACTCCTTATATACTCCCTCCAAGGTCGGTTTACGCTTCCCCTTTTTGCCCTTAAGCCGTCATAGTCGAAAAAATGGAAATATTCCATTTCTTCCGATCTTCATGATTATCTGCGGAAAGTTTCCATTTTTCCGCGGAAACTGATGCTTATCCTCCAAGCATAAACCGTCATAAGGTTTATGGGTTTTTAAGAAATCGTAAGTGGGCCTCGAATCAAGTTTAAGACCCCTTTGGGCCGTATTTTTGATTTGAGACGTTTTTACGATAAGGTTAAGTTTCCGCGGTTTTATCGTAAACCAAACGGACGATTCCATTTGATCGAGAGATCAAGAATAGTCGTGAGTCGCGGAGAACGGCTATACGGATAGTCGAGAATGCATAGTTTTACGTCGTATCGTCGTTTCGGAAGACTTTGGACGTTTCGGAGAATGATCGATGTACGAACGCTCGATCGCTATAGCGACCAAACTTTGTCCGCTGCTCGGTCGCTATAGCGACCGAGCGTGGTTTCTTGATCCGTTCGCTAGAGCAACCGAGCTCTCGTTCGTGACCCAATTGCCATCGCGATAGGGTTTATGCCGTGGTCTGAGGTCCGTTATCCAAGTGTTTGAACCTATCGCAAAGCTACGATTCTCTTAGGATGCTTGTTTGCGGAGGTTTGGTCCTTTGATAACAAAGTTCCGTTTGACTTTAAGAAATCGTTATTTTCTTAAATCGTTGATTTCTCAAGTCGTTGATTAAGAAATCGTCGTTTTTAAGAAATCGTTGATTAGGAAATCGTCGTTTTAAAGAATCGTTGTCTTAAAACAAGATTTTAAGGAATCTGCCTTAGAACTTCAAAGAGGCCGTTCTCTCAAACCGTGAGGACCCAGAAAACGATCAAGATATCAAATCGAAGCCCTCGCCGAGACGTGTCTGGTGAGCTCCGTCGCTATAGCGACCGAGCTTGTTCTCTTGCTCAATCGCTATACCGACCGAGCTTGTTCTCCAGCTCGGTCTCCCCGAGCTCGGTCGCTATAGCGACCGAGCTTCGTATGACCCCTTGGTTGTTTTGCGATTGCCAAGCCGCATCCTCGTGGTTTAACGATCTTTTATTATCTCCGATGATCGTGTTTTAACGAGAACTTTGTTTAGTCGCGGAACCTTTTGCAAGGAGACGATTTTTAAGAAATCGTAGATTTAAGAAATCGTTAATTTTCTTAAATCGTTGATTTAAGAAATCTTGTTTTTAAAAACAAGATTTTCACGCAAGTTTTTCGTATAAGTTTTTCTTGAAAACGTAGAAATTATTAAGACGTATATTTTTATCGAATGTTTTGATACTAACTTCGTTGTCAACATGAACCCTTGGAGCTTGTTTCGACGCTGCGAACAAATCTATTCAAGAATTTTATCGTAAAAATTAGTTTAAGTAATTTTTACGAGAATTATCTTTTTCGAGGAGTATTTTTGAAAGTTAATTTCGCTGTGACCATTTTTGACCCCAACAAACACTATTTTGTTAATAATATTTCCGAGGAGTTTAAGTATATAATATTTAGGACCATTTTCGCATATTCGTTCTTCGAATTAACTATTTTTTTTGTCGTCGAATTAACTACTCTTACTTATTCTTAAGGGGTGTATTGAACCAATAATTTAAAAAAAAATGTCGAATTAATTACTCTTACCCTTTTAAAAAATAATTGAAAAATGACTGAACTTGCAATTATGTTTACCAGCTTAAAAAGAATCTTCTATAAAGAAAGACCAAACTCACAAATTAATTTTTATTAGGAATGAGCCAACTTAATTAATTCTATGAAGAACGAGTCAAACTACTTTTAATATAAGAATGACTCACAAATTATCTTTATGACAAAAGACCCAACTTGATTATTTTTTTTAAGAATGACGACACAACTTTAATTTTAAATAAGAATGACTTTCAAATTTACATTTCTTAAGAATGACCAACTTGATAATTATATGTATTAATGACTTACAATTATCTTTATAAAATTGATGAGAAGGTGGTTGGGATTGTTCCTTTGTTAATGAGTACTCTAGGCTCTCCAATGAAAGTGTCTTAGATTTTAACGATTAACAGTTAGTTTTTTTCTGCATCTCTTTGATGAATCTTGAAACTGAAGAAGAGTTTCAATTTTTATTATATGTCGACTATTTGCTAAGAATTGCATACGTTCAGAACGTATTTTCAGAGAATTTAAGGAACGTCATTTCATTGTGGAGCTTAACCAAAATAACCAAAATACCTGGTGCCCAAATTTTCAGAAATAAAAAACAAAAGAACCAAACCGAATCGAATCGAAGAATCAAACATCCATACCCAGCTGAGGAGATCCAGCAGCTTTACAACCAGGTTAAATATTATTATTGTTGATTTTTTATTTCACAAATTTATATTTTATTTTATTTTATTTATTTTTATTTTTATAATTTTATTTTCACTTTGTTAATAGTTTTCAATATATATTGCAGACAGTCCTGATTCCTAAAAAAATTTCGACACATATATGATTCGCCCGCGTATGAAAAGTCACTTACTCTTCTCAGACTCAATGTCCTCCACGATACGTCCTCGAATAAACATTGCTGACAAGACCTAAGACCAACTCAAATGGGAGTTCTTAACCCAAAAAAATCCTTACAAAATAATAATAAAAAATAAATAGGCCTACAAATAGTTAAGAATCAGCTCCTTAAACTTTTTATATAAGAACAAATCTTTAGTTGTTTTTTGCACTGTACTTAGGCTCTGCTGACACGTGGCGGTTCCCGATTGGTTTTCCTTTTCAAAATTTTTTTGGGTCATTTGTTGATATGCCCTATTTTTAAAAGACAATGTCAGAATGGTACCCTTTCAAAGGAAAATTGTTAAAAGGGTCCATTATTTTTGGCAAATTACCATTTAACCATTTCTTAACAATAAAGTCACTATTGATTAAAAATTATAAAAAAAAAAAATACAACATTTTACCATCAACGGCTTTCTTAGATATCAGATCTAATAAGTTGATGTTCATATTGTTAATGGCTCTCTCATTTTGCGATATACATTATTTCTTTGCTGAATTGTCACATATGATTACTATTATCTTGCCGCAAACCTGCTGTTTGCTTTTGCCTTACCTTGCCATTATATTGCTTTTGCCTTGTCATTATATTGCTTTTTCCTTGCCATTTTGGCCAACGTTTGCTTTTACTTTGCCATTATATTGCTTTTGCCTTGCATGAACCATGCAGCCCGTTTGCGATGCATCGGCCTTACCATTATATTGCTTTTGCCTTGCCATTATATTGCTATTGCCTTACCGCAAACCTGCTGTTTGCTTTTGCCTTGCCTTGCCTTGCCATTATATTGCTTTTGGCTTGCCATTTTGGCCAGCGTTTGCTTTTACCTTGCTATTATAGTGCTTTTGCCTTGCATGAACCATGCAGCCCGTTTGCGATGCATCGGCCTTGCCATTATATTTCTTTTGCCTTGCCATTATATTGTTATTGCCTTGCCGCAAACCTGCTGTTTGCTTTTGCCTTGCCTTGCCATTATATTGCTTTTGCCTTGCCATTATATTGCTTTTGTCTTGCCATTATATTGCTTTTGCCTTGCCATTTTGGCCAACATTTGATTTTGCCTTGCCATTATATTGCTTTTGCCTTGCATAAACCCTGAAGCCTGTTTTAGAAAAGATGATAAAACGGAGGGAAAATTCAAAAACAAATTGGAGGGAAAATTCGAAAAGCTGAGTGGGATTTTATTAACGATTTTCATCTTTGAAGTTTCATAAAGTTTGTAGTTTTACAAAAACCTTCAAAGTTATACTTTTGTATTTTTTGCTAATTTCTTAGTTTTATTGCACATAGATAAACAATTTTATGGTTATACCAACTATATAGTGTTTCTTATATGAATTTATTGTGTGTCTATATACAAATATCATTGATTCCATGATTTATAAAAGTTTTCATAACACACGAGGTAAAGTTTAGGAAAACAACTATAAAAGAGTCTTGTGTTTCCTTCCCGCGAATAAGAAACAACAAAATTCCAAAATAAAAGAATTATTCTCATTTAAATTTTATTATTTTAATATTTTAGTCAATACTAAATTTAGATTTCTAATTATAAATTATAATATCAAATTATTTAAAGTTTTATAATTTTTATAATAGCTAAAAGTAAATAAAAAGATAATTGTATTGTTTTTTTTTAGCCATTGATTGATTTAGATCAAGGGTCCAAAATCACTCTTCTATCTATCCTCACCCTTTCTTCTTATTGGTTGATTTGTTTATGGCATGGATCCCACTAAATCAATGGCTCACAACCACTCATTAAACTCATCCAGTGGACACAATTAAACAGATTATTATTATTTTAATTATTTTCGTCTTGTTTCTTTCATCGTGTTCTTCTTCCCACAGATCTCTATCTTTTTCTTTCCTCACATATCTTTTTTTCTCTACTCACAGAAACACAACACCGCCTCTGATCACATATCCATCATTACTCTCTCCCGTCTCCGGAAACAAAACGTCGTCACCTGTCTCATCTCCACCTTGTTTCAGTTGGAATCTCGTCTCTCTCTCTCTCTCTCTCTTTTTTAATTCTGGTTTTGTCACTGTTTTTGGTATAGAAAGTTTGAATATTTTTGTGTCTGTGTTTTGAAATCTGGGTTTCAGATATAAACAGAAGATGAAGAACATCAGGAGACAGGGAGAAGAGGCGAAGTCGGAGCTCTGTAGTTATGGAGATGGGGCTATGACGACCATGAAAGGAGAAGAGAGCAGATGCTTAAAGTTAGGTTTTTTGGAATCTAGGTTTCATAGATGGAGGTTGTACGGCGGAGGAGGCAGAGCGGGGGAGGCAGTGCGGAGGAGGCGGTGCGAAGGAGTTAGGTTTTGTTAGATTTTGTTTTAAAATCCGGTTTGTATGTAAATCGAAACTATTTGTAATCTGGTTTAGTTTATAAACCAAAATTAGTTGTAAACCGAATTTTTAATATAAACCAAAATCATTTATAAACCAGTTTAATTTATGTATTGAAATCAGTTGCAAACCAATTTTTAATATTATACCAAATTAAATCTCAAAATTAATAATAATAGCCAATTTTAAAATTTATTTTATTTTTATCAGTAATCAATATTAATTTTAATTTTAATCTTCATAGCATTGTAATCTGGTTCAATTTATAAACCAAAAATATTTGTAATCTGGTTTAATTTTAATCTTATATTTGCCTTTAGCTTGCCATTACCTTGCCAATTATGAAGGGTAGCGCTGGTATTTTAAGAAAATATGACTAATTACAGAAATTTCCTTTTAGGGAATACCAACTCCACAATGTATTTTGTAAGTGTGGCATATTCATGCATTTTCTCAATTTTTTTTTATCATACAACAAGAAAATAATAATAAAAAAATAAAAAAAGTTGCCTATGAACCCGTACCGGAGACATTAGCGTTGGCGATGTTCTAAGGAACTCCGGAGGGCTTCTCTCGTATCCATGGAATTAGTTCGATAAAGAGTGATCCTTAAAGCCAAGGACCCTAAAATTTTCTCGGACGAAGATGGCGAACCTCAAGAGCTGAATCTTTGCGTTTCCTTTATATTTGTTCTTATTCACTTTTCGTTTATGGAATTCCGGACTATTTTCGTTTATTTTAAAACTACATTTTTATTTTTATTTTTTCAAAATTTGAAAACAAACATTTCAAGGTTTTGTAAAAAAAATTTGAAAAAATATTAAATTTTCGTGGGAACTTATTGAAAAAAAAACCACAAAAATTCTTTCGAAACTCGTCAGAAAATCCAAGCGGAAGAATCTTTAGGACTTCATGGAAAATTTGACACGAAATATTCGTTTGAAACTCCAACGGAAGTCTCGTTGGAATTTCGGATTTCCAACGACATATTCCAACAAAGTTTTCAAAAAATATCTACCGTCTCTGTTCGATTGAAATTTGTTGGAAAATTTCCAACCTATAACGAGTTTTCATTTACTGCATTCCAACAACTATTTTTCGATGGAAATCAACTTTCTGTTGGAAAACATAGTGTGTTGTTGTAGTGTTTCCCGTGAAACACCAATCCGAAACGATTATATCCGAGACAATTCCACATTACATTTTTAAATCCTTACACATTAGTTTCCACAATTTTCTTTATCTTTATTAAATAAATGACTTAAGCAAACGACTTCAAAATATTTTTAAAGTCATGCATATTTATTTAAATCCAAAACAAGCCTGGCCAAACTTGATTTAGCTTAACACCAGACTTGGTTTGGTCTACATTTGAGTGATATGGTTTTACTTCTATATCCATAGAGTATAACCCCCTAACCTACTGTGACATATCCGACCATCTCGTAATCTGATCATTCAAACAAATAAATCCCTCAGAAAATATATCACAAAAGTGGAGGAAGCCACTTCTCAAAATATGGTTCCATCTATCTAACATGGATAGAATCGTATGCAAACATATGACGACTCAATATAAATCATAAGATTCAACATAATGATTTTTCATAGCATGGTCGAAAAATATGTGCATCTAAGCTAGTGGTCTTTTTAAACTTTAAACCATTCGTAATGGTAATTGCTGGATCCGCTCAACTAGTAGGGGGCACGATGTATTTGTCATAATTTTTTTATGTCAACTTTTATTTCATTTTTTTCTTTAGTTCCACTTTTTAGTGTTTCCAAGTTTATTTTAAAATTTACTTATAGAAACAAAAATATTTGCCTTTTTTACTAATAAGAACACAAGAATAACATTTTCAATACGCAAGTCCTTAATATCTAGGTTGCATGGAATCTATGTTAGAGCACGTTTCACGTTTCAGAATCGCTTCGGAATCAGAATTTTCTTTGAAGCACGAAGAAGCACCGCGGAAACACACAAATACCGACGCCTCGCCTCTTCCTAAACAAACTAAAATGGCTTCTAAAATGCAAATCAACACATCGAATGCTTCTAATGAAAAAGTCATTGCCATCAACGACTTGAAGCCATGGAACACTAATAAGATTGTTCATGTCAAGAAGATGAAGACTCTGTAGTTAAGATTGTTCATGTCAAGAAGATGAAGACTCTGTAGTTAAATTGTCATTACATTAAGTATCAGACGATGAAGACGTGGAAGCAAAGGAAGCTCTTCTCTTGATGGTCTTCAGTAAATGTCTCTGTCCCAACAGGAACCCTTCGTTTGCAAACTCCCATCTCTATGCTTCTATCTTTTCAAAACCCTGTAAATAATTTTACTACATTAGTTCTAGATTATACCAGATTTGGTCAGACTCAGAAAATAAAAATTTTAAAGCTAATTTAAATTGTCAATAATTTGTTGATTTCATGTTATCTTTGGATGGAATATATATTAGGATGAAGAACAAAGATTAAACAGAAATATACGGATACAAAATAAGGGCCTTACTTATTTTCTCTTTGTTGATGCTTGAACAACTTTGAAATATAATGATAAGCATATCGATTAAAATACTTTTTAAAAATAGTTGTATATATATGTCGGTAGAATTAGTTAATACCTGTCTAAAATTATCTTAGAAATCATGATAAAATATTTATATTAAAATAAAAATTTAAATTACAATATTAGTTAAACTAATGACTTAGTGTAAAATTGTGGAAATGACAAATAAAATTATTAAAATTATGAAGAACATGAAAAATAAAATCTAAATTATGGAGAATATGAAAAAAAAAATCAAAACTAAAATTATGGAAAATACAAAAAATAAGTAAGTTACCTAAAATTATGAAAATATTGCAAATACAAAAGAAACAATGACAAATAATAACCTAAAATTATGGAGAATAAAAATTAAAGTTATTAAAAATATAACAAATAAGCAAATTTCCTAAAATTATGGAAAATTTACAAATAAGCAATAAACCATGACAAAAAATAAAAATAACCTAAAACTATGGAAACACTGACACATAAGCAAAATCACTTCATAAATAATAGTATAGATAGATAGTACTTCTTAGCCTCGGAAAATACTTTCTTGGTGCATATTTTTGTATTGTTATTGTTGGAAGATTGGGGAAAATTGCCAAAAGAGAACAAAAAAACAAGGGTGTTGTCCCCTTGGTATAAATTTTTTTTGTCCAAATTTTCTCCTTTTTACCCTTTGTATTTTTCAAAATTAATGAAATAAATACTTTTTGAAACAAAAAAAAATATTAAAAATATAAACTATTAATAAAACACCTATATACACATGCTGGTATTTTTTTTTTTTTCAAAAAGTTCATAAATAAAAATTTGAAAATACGTTCTACTAAAGGTAGAAAGTGTCTTCTACGGAAAATGGTATAGTAAAAAGCGATTTCTAAAATAAATATGTTCATCTACTATTTTTAGAACGTACATTCTACTATTTACTAATTTTCTAAAAATGTGGAATGTGCATTCTACTAATCCTAAAGCTATCTACTTTTCGTCCGTAAGCATCTTCTACTTTTATTACGTATTCTAAATTCCGCGGAATGTGTTTTCTAAATTTTACTCTTCTGTCTACTAAAAGTAGAAAGCGTGTTTGGATTTTTTTCAATGTTCTAAACTTTTAGAATGCCCATTCTACGGATAAAATTACCTGATTTTTGCGAAAATTAATGAAAGTTTCAGTTAAGGAAATATTCTAAAAATCTCCTAAAAATATTCTAACTTCCTAAAACGTGTTATTTTCGATTTTACTTGTCAAAGTTTTTTAAAAAATGATTCTCCTTGTCTTCTTCATTTATCTATGGTTTTTCCATAGTTTTTCTTTTGATTTTTTTTCACAAACTCTTGTTCTCTATGATACATATCTATACAACATGTGGTGTTTTGAAATTAGGTACATATTTTTTTGTAAAGTTTTTTTCTTTTTTTAATAAAGTTTACAAATTTTATTTTTATTAAAATTTTTATTAAAAACATTTTTAAAAGTTTTATTTTTATTAAAAAGTTTGATAAAATTAAAAAGGTGACAAACATTTTAAAATTTATATAAAATAAAACTTTGTAAAATGGTTTTTATAAAGTTAGTTTAAAGTTTTTATCAAAAATATTTTGTAAAGTTTTATTTTTATTTTTATAAATTTTTAAAAAATTATTTAATTAAAGTTTTATTAACGTTTTAAACATTTTATAAAAATAAAACTTTGTAAGCAATTTTTATAAAATGTTGGCTATGTTAAAAAAAAAATTGTTGGCTATGTTAAAAAGAATGTTTCTACTCATTTCTTTTGCTTTTTAGAAATCTTTTTATATAGTTTTTTTCATTATAAATGTATATAAACCTTTTAATTTCGTTTTAATTTGATTTTAAATTACTTAAGGAAAGGTTAATTTTGGGATTATGAAAAGATTTATACCATTAGGACAACTATGAGATGGATTTATACCAAGGGGACAACACCCTTGTTTTTTTGTTCTCTATTGGCAATTTTCCCTAGAAATATTCGTAATGGGGAAACGATTTTCGATGGAAAATGATTGATGTAACATTATTTATTAGTCAATATATTTTTTAATATTCAAGTTATCCTATACCATCTCATTTCTCCTAATTTCCCTGGTTTTAATATGATTTGATGGAAAGCAACTTATAAACTTTTTATATTCGAACATTCTTAATAAAAGTTATTAAGTCAGGTCATTCTTAATACATATAGCCGGCCTAGAGCTGATCTTTAAGAAAATCAAGAATCTTGGGGATAATGTCATCCTTTTTGCAAGGAGAATTCCGAATTATAAACCGAGGTGGATCATCTCCAAAGAGAAGTAAATGACCAAATTACCTATCGTGATTTTGAAGAGGGAGCCATGGAATCCAGATTTGAAGAAGCACTGGTCAAAGCTAATGAAGAAGGTCGGCTGAGAGTGCTTTCTGATGCCGACCTAAGCTCAACAAGTCGACATATCTTGATAATTCGATATTGATCTTTCTCGAGAGGATTATCTAGGTACTAGCCTAAACTTAGCCCATTTTCATGAGGAAGATTTAGGCATGAACCCGTCATAAGGCAATGCCGAACCAATCCGAACTTTGGACCTCAGTCAGTAATATAATGAGGAGAAAACTCCTTGCTATGTGACCGATCCGAGCGAGGCATAGGCCGACATGTTATATGTAGTGTCAGATGAACAGTTGGGAGATCGATTTATCGTGTTTGACTTCTGAAATTTTTGATTATGAGTCTTCAAATGGACCCACTTAGCTGACTTGATTTTTCTTTGAATGGATTTTTTTTTGTTGACTAAGTTTGATTTGGATTTAAAGAAGGAGATGTGCTTATTATACCTTCTACTATTTGGAAAACCAGAATCTAAGCAACAATAAAATTAAGGAGGTTATACACTATGAGATATAGGAGAAAAACCAAATAACCCAAATACTAAACCAAGTCTGGCATTAAGCCAAATCAAGATTGGCCAGGCTGGTATTGGATTTAAATAAACTAGAGCTTTTTCCGGGCTACGCCCAGGTTTATTTTCATAAAAATTTTAATTTATTTGAATATATTATGTTATTATATTTAAATGTTTAGTATATATTGGAATCTTTGACAAATATTAATTATTAAATGATGTCTAATTTATTAGAATCCAAAACGTATATACTATATTATTTAAAATATTGTTACAGTAAAAACATATTTTAAAATTCCAATCGTTTAAAAATTTTGATTTCGTAACTATTTTCCTCATTCTATTTTCCTGATTTCTATTTGTAATGCATAATTAGTGGCTAAAGTTTTAGTTATTACCAAGAAAACTATTCTTTCTATAAATATGTACATGAAAAAAAATTGTTAACATTTTTCACCCGATTTCAAAAATGTTGGATCTAATAAAAAAAATTTTGTAACTACCTTGATAAAAGATAGACAGTTAATTGTTTATGGAATACTTTTCTGAAATTTCATAAATAATCAGAAAAATACAATGATTTTTGAAGGTGATTGATAAGTGCTCCGAATGATTTCAGTGTTTTTTCTTTTCACAACCATTTTCATTTACCATTTATGCTCTAGGAAAATAATTTAAACCTACAGCACAAAAGTTAAATTAGAAAATATATTAGTTTTAGTGATTAATTTTTCGAGAGTTTCATATTTAAGTTTTTGATATAAATCTACATCAATAGAATCTATAGTTGCAACCGAAAAATGTACCGTTTATATTCCAAAGTTAAATGATTAAAGCCACAATTTCTACCAATCAAGCACTTGAGATTCTTATATGATCGAAGAATCATCTCTACTAAATATGATTTTCTATATGTTGTTACTTGCTATTTTTTTAATATTATTGATTTTATGAGGAGATAGAAGATACTATAGATATTCGATAATTACTGTTGGTTATATATTAGTTTACTGCTGATACGTGAATTCTCCTA
This sequence comes from Raphanus sativus, assembly GCF_000801105.2. Taxonomy (NCBI): domain Eukaryota; kingdom Viridiplantae; phylum Streptophyta; class Magnoliopsida; order Brassicales; family Brassicaceae; genus Raphanus; species Raphanus sativus. Next base: position 31,361,162 of record NC_079516.1, read on the forward strand.
TTGACCTCCATTTAGGGAAATGTAAATACATGTTAATCAGCATCTTGTATGGTATAATCAGAATAGATTAATAAATATAAATCAAATAACATTTTGTTAAAATAATAATTAAGATTTGGGTTGTGATTTTGCATCTAGCTAGTTATTTATGATTTTTTTTTTTTGTATCAAATAACAGAAATGATTGTAAGATGCTAAAAACGACCAATAATAGGATTCATTATCACTGTATGTTTATATTTAGTTTCAAGTGTTTGTTTTTTTTTTGTTTTTTTTTTTTGCTGAAATGTTAACTTTATAACAACAAAAAAAGTTGTACAATCTCATGATCCTAAACTAGGGGATCATAAGAAATAGGAACAATGGAATGAGCTCCGAGCACAAGAATGCTCTACTGTTACATGGGAAAAAACAATATAAAGAGAAGACAGGGGTGGGCGTTCGGGTATCCGTTCGGGTTCGGGTCGGGTATTTCGGATTTTCAGGTATTTTGGTATAGGGATATAGAACCCGTTCGGGTATTTATGTACTTCGGGTCGGGTTCAGATATTTTTAGTTCGGGTTAGGTTATTTCGGATCGGATTCGGATATTTAGATTTTAGAAGAAATAAAAATAAAATTTTAATTTTTTAAGTTTCTTGTATTTAAAAATATAGATTTCACTTAACTGATTTTTCTATTTTTTATATATTGAATGATTAATAGATTTGGAGATAACATTTCAAAAATAAAAATATTAATTTGGCTATTGTTTTTAAACTTTGGATGTAACTTTTGTTAATACATGAAACAAAAAGTTTGACATGCATTTTAGATGAATATCAAATTATTTTCTTCATAATTATATATATACTATATGATCTTAAAGTATGTGTAACATCAATATAAATATTTTATATAAAATGAGAGATGTAAACTAGAAAAATAAGGACAAGTATACATATGTTCGGTTATCTTCGGATATCCATTCGGGTTTGGGTATTACCCGTTCGGGTTCGGATATCCAATCTCTCCTAACTTAATATCTGTTCGGGTATTTTGCTACTTCGGTTCGGATTTCGGTTCGGGTTTTTCGGGTCGGGTTCGGGTGCCACTTCGGGTATCGGGTAAAGTGCCCACCCCTAGAGGACTCTGATCCACCTGGTCGTCTTTACAATGATATTATGGCAGCGCTGTCTTAGTATTCCATCTGCTCAGGCCTTCGTTGGTAGCCTCATCTCCACTCCCATACTTCAGCGCCATAAGCCGGTTCTGCATTTCGCGATGGACAGTCATGGCGATGTACTTCGCAGAGTGTGGAGGGTGTAGATGACGACGTCAATTTCTTTCACGGCAGATCCAATAAATTGAAGCTTCGAATGCCAACTGTACTAGCTGTGCGTCCAACTTGGTGAGTCTATTGTTCCTGATACTTGCAGCAGTCCTAGACCTGTCAGGATTTATGCGTCCAGCCAGGAACAGATTCATCAACATTGTCCAAACAGTATAGGTGAAAGGACAAGCAAAGAAGAGATGGTCGCGAGTCTCATCCGGTTCTCCACACAACATACAGATCTTCGTTTGACCCCATTGCCTCATTCTGTCTCTAGTATCCAGTCTATTTCTACAAGCTAGCCAAGTGATAAACGCCTGGCGAGGAAGAGCTTGAGGAAACCATACAATGCTGAACCACTCCACCGCCACATGAGAAGCTCGACTTTGCTCCCAAGTAGCTTTCGAAACAAACTTCTCTTCATATATGCCTTGGCTCTGCTTCCAGAGAGGACAGTCTTTGCCAGTCTCAGGCCTGGGAGGGGGAACACAGTTAATTCTCTCAATTATGTCTTGAAGAAGTCGACCGCGGCACCTCCGGAACTTCCATCCCTGAGCGTCCGCAGCATCAGCTACTTTATCTGTCCAACCAATTCCTAACATTTGAGTACCCACTTCTCCTGAAACTTGGATCAATGGTTTAAAATCACACCAAATATCTGTCCAGAAGTAAGTGGTAGCTCCATCCTTTATGTTGAACTTGAAGAAAGTAGCGTCAATAGCCATGAGCTTCAAAAGCTTTTTCCACATCCAAGAACCACAAGTTGTTTGGTGAAATATCCCAAAAAAGAAGATCCTCTGATGAGGTACTGATAAACCCAAGATACCCAAAGATAATTTTTCCTTGAAAGAATCATCCATATAAGTTTTAGAGAGAATACCATTGATGTATCTCGCAGCTTTCGAATACCCAATCCACCTTCCTTTTTGGGCACGCAAAGATCAGACCAAGAAACTTTAGCTTTAGAAGTGATGTTAGGGGATCCAGACCACAAAAAAACCGAACACATTTGTTCTATTTGATCCAAACAGCCAGTAGGCAGCTTAAACGCAGAGCACCAAAAATTTGTTGTACTAGTGATCACCGACTTGATGAGCTGAAGTCTTCCTGCATATGATAGCTTTTTATTGGTCCAGGATAATAAGCAAGAACGGATCTTATCAATTAGCGGCTCATACTCCAGTCTAGTCATATTTTTTGTGGTCAATGGTAAGCCCAAATAACGAATTGGCAGAGTTTCGTCCAAAGGAATACCCAAGAGAGTAGCCTGTTCTTGCAGTTCATTGGAAGTTGTCCCAGCCTTATAAAGTGCAGACTTGCTCATATTGATAGCTAATCCTGATTCGCTCTCGAACTCCTTGAGAACCTCAACTACACCAGTTAAAGACTGCCCTGATCCATCTGTGAAGATAAATAAATCATCGGCAAAGCTCAAATGGGTTAAGTCCACCTCTCGGCACTTCGGATGGTAACCAAATCTACCTATTTTAGCAGCTTTATTCATCCTGTGCGTCAGCACGTTGATGATAATGACAAAGAGAATTGGCAAGAGTGAACAACCTTGTCGCAGCCCACGAGAACTAGTGAAAAATCCCTCAAGCTCCCCATTAACATTCACCGAGAAAGCCGCAGTAGAGATACATCCCTTTATCCAGTTTATAAAAATCTCAGGAAATCGCAGGGCCTTAAGAGTGTTGAGGAGGAAGTCCCAACGGACTGTATCAAATGCCTTTGTGATATCAATTTTAAGTGCTGCACGAGAAGATATGGTGTCCTTGTGATAATTTTTCACAATCTCAGTATCAAGAAGAACATTTTCCAAGAGCAGTCCACCCTGGATAAAGGCACTTTGATTCGGTTGGATGAGGTCAGGGAGCAGTTGCTTGTCTTTGGGCAATGGTTTTAGAGATGACCTTATACAATGTGTTACAGCACGCAATAGGACGGTAATCTCTCATTTTTGAGCATCTATCTTCTTTGGAATCAGAGCCAACACCGTTGCATTCACTCCATGAGACATGAACCCAAACTGGAAAAATGACTGCACAGCCACCACGAAATCACTTCCTATCACTTCCCAAGCTGCCACAACAAATTCCTTCATATATTCATCAGGCCCTGGAGTTTTCTCCAAAGGCATTGCGTGAAGCGTTTTCTTTATCTCCTCTGCTGTGACAACTCTGATTAGCTCATTTCCAGTTTCCTCAGTAATCTCGTATTCAAGTAGCTCAGACAAGTCATCCGTGCCATCAACTTCCTCCTGATCGTAAGGAGACTGGAGAAAATCATCAAAATAATTTACTGCTTCAAGTTTTATTTCTTCAGGATCCGTGAGACAGACATCATTTGCGTCCTGTATCATACGAAGTGAATTTTTTGCTCTCCTAATCTACGCTATTTGGAGTAGAAGCCAATTATAGACTTATTATATTTTGAAGAAAAAAAAATGAATCATTAGAGATGGTCTTACATTAATAGTATAAAATATATAATTACACTTAAAATAAAGTTTTAACGAGCTAATACAACAAAATAAATTGAATATGAACAAACTGAAATTATATCCAAGCTATTCACATGGTATTTGATTTTGATTTGAATTTAAATTTAAATGAATTTGAATTTCTCTACCAACCATTCTCTCAATGCTTTGTCTCTTGTTTTCTCTAAAATTTATTTTCGTGTTTTCTCCAGTTTTCTCTACCAATTCTCCAGCAACCATTCTCCAGTTACCTTAGCGAGAGCCCTCCACTAACAACAGGATATAGACTATTAGGTTTCTCTAAAACGACAAACTTGATTGAGGCAAGCATGTGACAATTTTTTATGTACTTCTCAGGATCTCCACAGCATGCAGATAAACTTGCAAACTAATTTAGAGTTATAAATATAACAATTATATAGATTTATAAATCTCACATATATAAATATATTTTTCCATCGAAATGGTAAGAAACTACCTCCGTTAGAAGAATAACCTATAAGATCTATTATAGTTCCATCTTCCACAGAGACCTGAGAAACAAAAACTTCCAAATCTAAGAGTAACTGCACCGTCTCTGTGTCCCTGCAGAGCCACCGCCACATGAAGAGGTGCTATTCCTCCATCAGGTGCTCTGTTTATCACTTTGTGAAGAACACTGCACCCAGTTGAAAGACAACTTCAGCTAATCATGTCAACTGAAGCCAGAAGCTTTAACTCTTGCAGAACTCTCGAAAAGGCTCCAGCAATTGGGGACACTTGGTATATACTCGGAAAGCAATATCCTGCTACATCGAGGATGACCATTTTGCACCGCAAGATACAAAGCAGTACTACTGTTTAGCTAATATGATATGTGATTCTATCAACCCGATCAATCAAATACAATCAAAATGTTAATATGTGAGGATATAAGTATATGAAATGCTTACATTAGCACCAAAACAATGAGAATCAAACGACCTCCTAAAGACCATTTTGGCAAGCTTGCTTTGCATCATAGTCATCTGTTTCTAGAACAGCTTGTATTCAGATTAATCTCAGAGTACTTTGATGATCGATAAGAAAATGTCAAGGACCAAGCGAGCTCTTACCTGTCCACAGATCTAACTTGTCCACGGTAGTTCCAGAGCAGAGATTGATATCAAGTCCTGACTCCATCAACTGATAAACTATTGGGAAAATTGGCAAAAAGAGACACTTTGAATTTTCTATTGTCAATTTAAGATTTTTCATACTTTGGTCATTTTTTCACTTGTTTTGCCCTTGGTTGATGAGAAAAATAGTAAACATAACTTTTAAAATGTAAAAAAATATGAAAAGTATTGGAAACATATGTATGATAATTTATATGTTTAAATTTATTTATTTTTAAAATAGGGAATCATATTTTATTTTCTCTTCTAGCCAAAATAGAATACACATTCCGTTAGTCTGCTTAATACAGAAAACCGAAACTAAGTATAATACATTGATATATCTCGGGTATATAACGTAAACTAATGTTTCTTCATCCCTCTATCTGAGCTAGATTTAGTTACGTCAACATATAGCAGTATGTCTTCAGTGTACCAGTAGATATATAACGATATATATCTTGAACTCTATGATGTACCTAACTTAGAAATTGTGTCATAGGCACTTATGCCTTTTACCTTATGTGACGCCTAAGGAAAAATAGGGGTTGCACGTGTTGTACTATATTCTGGGTTGGGTATATTACGTATTCTAGGCAAATCCGAAAAAATGGAAACTTCCATTTTCTGTTTTAAAAGTTTCCTAAATCTAACCTAAAAATCTTGGAGAATATTTTCTTGATATCCTACGTTTTCTTCCTCCTCCCACGATCCCCTTCTCTTTGTTCTTTGTGTTTATCGCGGCCTTCTCTTCTCTTCTCTTCTCTCTTCTCTCTTTCTCTCTTCTCTCTTCTCTCTATCAACATGGTTCTAATATATGTCAAATCTGGTGAATGGATGTCTAGTTCCAGCGAGGAGTGGAGTTTCGTGGTAATCTAATACCTTGTGAGAAGAAAGAGTCGGATTTCGTCTAAGTGATAACAGACGAAGAGGAAGAACTGAAGATATCGAAGAGGAAGATGCGGTTTAGGAAATTAGAGACAAGAGATGGAAGGGATAACGGCGGAGAGATCGAAGAACAGAAGAAACCGAAGAACAAGAGAGCTTTCAATTCAGTTGAAGAATCGCCATTGAAAGGAACCTCCGAAGAAGATGATGAAATCGTGAAATCGATGAAATTAGGGTTGGAGAAATTCCTTTTCCTCTTTTATCTTTTTTTTTACTATTTCTTAAATTTTACTATTTTCACTTAAGTTAAAATAATTATTTTGATTTTTACTATTTTAATTAGGTAAATAAAAACGAAAATTATATTAAATTTTTTTTTAACTTAATTGCTAAATGAAGGGTACTATGGTATTTATAGAAAATTAAAATCCTATTTCCCCAAAAAATGTTCCTAAAATCCTAGAGTAACAAATCTAAGATGAATGTATCTCTTAAATCCAATTTACTCTAAACTATTTGTGGATGTAAACAATAAAACCCATATTAGGATCATCGTAATCAATTCATCATTACCATAAAGGTCAAAACTTGAAAAAATCTCTGAGATAGTTATAGACACTGAAGGCGGAGTAGCGAGCAGCTTCAAGAAATTAAAAATGAAAAACTTTTGCTAAGGAAAAACAGCAATTCCACATCATCTGATTGAGAAATATTACACTGCTTGAAATGTTTAATTACAATTGCAGCACTGTGATAATAATATAAACAAATTAGGAAACACTGAATAAGATGGAGACAGATTTCATCAGATGGAAGGCTTCCAGTACAAAATTTTACCTAGTGTTCCTCTGTCTAATGAGAAAAGGCCAACAAAGGCAGAGCGGTAAATTCTGTAGCTCCTTTCCTTTCTCTTCGGCCCATGATCTGAACAAATAACATAAGAAGATTCAGACACTCAGAAAGTCGGTTATGAACAGATTGAAATTCATTGGTTAGAGATCCGAATGCAAATAGTTTCTTTGACATAAAACACAATATAGTTGGGGCTGCATAAGAAGTAGGACCTAACCATGGAGAGAGATTTACGCTCCACTCAAGTTCATACTACAACTCGCAAAATGTTTGACTCTTGTACTTCATAGAATGATCTATTACTTTTTGTGTATGTATTCCTATTTTTTTTTTGTATGGGACAGGAAGGTGAATGAGGACATTGAGGAGTACGCAAGGGAGATAAAGAAGCTGTCGGAGAAAATCAGGGTGGTTATCTGAAGGATTAGGGTTACGTCGTGAAGCGTTGAAGGAAGGTCTAGGCGGCGAAACAGTGGAGTAAATGATGAAGGCCATCTTCTATCCACCGCGTCCAGATTAATGGGCTTCTTGACCCACGCCAATAACACGCAATGAACCAAAAAAAGAAAGAAAGCCCAACACCAACCAAACTCGATCTGCCGTGGAAAAAAAGAGCAATGGGGTGAAAATTAAAATGAAAATGCAATTAAAAATAAATTAATGCAGATAAAAAGAAAAATGTGTTGCCTCCCATTCAGCACTTAGTTTAAAGTCTTTAGCACGACTTAGGATAACTGTATTTAGTTATCACGGGGTGGTAGCAGCGGAAGGGGCTTTATGTCTGGTGGTTTGGCCCAATAATGCTTTTCTCGCTGCCCATTTACTGTGAACTCGTCGCCTTCTTCACTAATGATTGTCAGTGCTCCGGAAGGTTTTACTTCCTTGATGGTAAAAGGTCCTGACCAACGAGATCGCAGTTTTCCAGGAAAAAGGTTTAATCTGGAGTTATATAAGAGAACTTGGTCGTTCGGTTCAAAGTGTCTAGATATTATCTTCTTATCGTGATAAGCTTTTGTTCGTTCCTTATATAACTTCGAATTCTCTTTTGCCAAATGTCGTATTTCATCGAGCTCGTTAAGCTGAATTAAACGTCTCTCGGCAGCTGGCTTGATATAAAAATTTAATAATTTGGTTGCCCAGGCTGCCTTGTGCTCCAGTTCAACTGGTAAATGGCATGATTACCCATAAAATAAATGAAAGGGTGTCGTTCCCAGTAGTGTTTTGTAAGCGGTCCGATATGCCCATAAGGCGTTGTCTAGTTTGCGAGACCAATCTTTTCTATCTATTCAAACAGTTTTCACTAAAAAAAATTTGATTTGTCTGTTCGAAACTTCCACTTGACCGCTGGTTTGTGGGTGATAAGGTGTAGCGACACGATGGTGGACACCATTCTTCTCAAGTAATCGGTCAAAAACTTTGTTGATGAAATGACTATTCTAGGAATTCCAAATCTCGGGAAGATAATGCTCTTGAAAAGTTTGACAACTACAGATGCGTCATTTGTTGGAGAAGCAACTGCCTCAACCCATTTTCAAACGTAGTCTACAGCGACTAGGATATATTTATTTCCATAAGAAGATGGGAAAGGGCCCATAAAATCTATTCCCCAACAGTCGAAGACTTCTACTTCCAAGATAAAGTTTTGTTCCATCTCATGTCTCTTGCTTATTTTTCCTCTCCTCTGACATCTGTCGGATTGTGCTATATGAGCGTGAACATCGCGAAAAGTTGTTGACCACCAAAATCCTGCTTGGAGAATTTTGGAGACTGTTTTAAAAGTTGCAAAATGTCCTGCGTAGTCAGAGCTATGACATTGGTAAATGATGTTTGGAATTTCAGCTTCAGAGACGCATCTCCTATTATGCCGTCAGAAAAGTGCTTGTAGAGATAAGGCTCGTCCCAATGATATCTCCGAACATCACGAAAGAATTTCTTCCGTTCATAGACTTTCAAATTTTCTGGTTCAAAATCGGCGGCTAAATAGTTAACTATATCGGCATACCATGGTCGGTCTTTGATGTGTCTTTGATGTTCTGTCCAATCGCATTTGCTTCTTGTAGAGAGACATCAGATACATTGTGCTTCAAGGCATTACATGCAACTTTAACTGGTATGTCAATAAGTTCTCGTGATATTTTGTTGCTGATAGCTACGATTGATCCTGTATCAGTAATGTCGGTTGACAATTTGTTATTAGGCTCGTCCAATAATCCGTCAGATTCTAGCGATATGTGACCTATGAACGACGTGTCTAAAAGAGCGATATTCTCTGTAGGGAAGTAATCATCTATAGGAACTTTATCCTCAATTCGAATTCGGGAAAGATGATCAGCGACTCCGTTGTCTACTCCTCTTTTATCTTTGATCTCAATATCGAATTCTTGGAGTAGTAAGATCCATCTTATGAGTCTTGGTTTAGCATCTTTCTTCTGCATTAAGTATTTGATAGCAGCATGATCAGTGTGAACTATAACATTGGCTCCAACTAAGTACTGGCGGAATTTTTCGAAAGCATAAACTACTGCTAGTAGTTCTTTTTCTGTGGTAGAGTAATTCCGTTGAGCTTCGTCGAGTGTGCGACTCGCATAATAGATAGCGTGCAGTTTCTTATCTTTTCGTTGCCCTAGAACTGCTCCAACTGCGAAATCACTTGTATTGCACATAATCTCGAAAGGTAGATTCCAATCCGGTGGTTGTACGACTGGGGCAGTTATAAGAGACTTCTTCAGCGCTTCGAAGGCTCTTTGCATTCTGGTGTAAAATCAAATTTAACCTCTTTGCATAGAAGATTATTCAAAGGTCTAGCAATCTTAATGAAATCTTGTATGAATCTTCTGTAAAATCCGGCATGCCCAAGGAAACTCCTTATGTCTTTAACATTTGTGGGTGCCGGTAGACCAGTCATTACTTCGATTTTGGCCCTGTCCACTTCTATTCCAGCTGCAGAAACTTTATGTCCAAGGACTATACCATCGTTTACCATGAAATGACATTTTTCCCAGTTTAGGACAAGATTCTTTTCTTTGCATCTTTCCATTACTTTGCACAAGTTGTCTAGGCAATCCTTAAAACTTGATCCGTAAACCAAAAAATCGTCCATAAAGACTTCCATGAAATCTTCGATCATGTCTGTGAATATTGACATCATGCAGCGTTAGAAAGTGGCAGGTGCGTCACATAGTCCAAATGGCATTCTGCGATATGCAAACGTTCCGTAGGGCAAGTAAAAGTTGTCTTTTCCTGATCTGCTGGATGTATCGGTATCTGGAAAAATCCCGAATATCCGTCAAGAAAACAATAATATTCTAGCATTTGATCGATGAAAGGTAAGGGAAAATGGTCTTTCCTAGTAGCAGCATTCAGTTTCCTATAATCGATACACATTCGATGTCCAGTGATAGTGCGTGTAGGTATAAGTTCATCTTTATCATTTTTAACCACTGTGATCCCTTCTTTCTTTGGTACAACATGCACATGGCTTACCCATTTACTGTCTGAGATAGGATATATAACTCCAGCATCCAGAAGTTTAATTATCTCTTTTTTCACTACCTCTTTTAGGTTTGGGTTAAGTCTCCTTTGCTGTTCTATAGATGTTTTCGCATCTTCTTCAAGGTGGATACGGTGCATGCAAAGGTCAAGAGCTATTCCGAGAATATCATCGAGAGAATACCCGATCGCTCTCCTATACTTACACAGTTTGTTTAACAGGAGTGCAAGCTCTCCATTCGTGAGATTGGCATTAACAATGACATGATATGATTTATCGCAAAGGAACACATATTTCAGGCCAGCTGGAAGTGGTTTTAGCTCAACCTTGGGTGCTTTTTCTTTACTCCAGTTAGTCGATGAAGAAGATGATCGATCGATAGTTTCCCTGAGGTATTGATCCATAATAATTTCCGAATTGTAATTTTCTTCGTTTGCTGTTTCGATACTTGCGTCCATAAGGTTCGCATAATCCTCTGTCCTGCTATCTACGCTCAGAATTTCTTGTTCATCAGGAGTGAATATGTCTTCTTGTGGATTAACGGAACATATATCCATAAAGTATTCCTTCTCTAGCTCATAAACTTCTTCTGTGTAGAAGGCGTGATCGTCTATCAGAGGATGTTTGACTAGCTTTTCCATGTCGAAGTTCATTGATATATCTCCGACATTTAAGTTAATCTTTCCTCCTTTAACATCTATGATTGCTCCTGCAGTAGCCAAGAAGGGCCGACCCAATATAAGGGGGTCCTTCGGTACTTGTTTATACTTTAATACAACGAAATCCGTTGGTATGAAGCAATCGTCAATTTTGATTGGTACATCTACGAGGATCCCTTTAGGTACCCTAATAGAACGATCAGCTAGAACTAGCGTGATTGGCGTTGGAACGAATTCATCATAACCTAATGAAACTGCCACAGAGTATGGCATGAAGTTTACACTGGAACCAAGATCACAAAGAGATCGAGGAAAACGTGCGTTTTGTATCTTGCAATCTAGGACAAAACTGCCAGGGTCAGTCCTTTTGATTGAAGTTTCTCCTTGTACCATCGCACTTACTTCCTCTGACACCATCATAACGCTTTGTTCTCCAATCGAGGATATCATATCTTTTACGTACTTCTTCACCGAGGGGGCTATCTTAATGGCGTCACTGAGAGGCATCTCGAAAATGATTTTACCGAAGGCCTTTTTGCAAATTGCATGTTCCAATTCCTTCTTAGTTTGCGGTTTGTTTGGAGGAAATGGGGGTGGAGTTCGATAGACTCGTTCAGTCCCGGTAGGCTGTATATCGCAATCGTTAGTGCTACCAGACGGTCGATCGTTTTCCCTCTCAGTGGGTCGATCGATATTTGGTTCGTCTAGGCGATCGATCTCGATCTCGGCATCAGGATTCTCTTTTTCTTAGTCTATAGTTCTTTTATTTGAAGAGTTCCTCCTATATTCGGATGTTCCTGAGTCAGAATCATTACCAAGAAGCTCTATGGGGTTGGAATTGCTTTTTCCTGCATCATCAATGATTTTTTTATTGCTGGCATCGTCTCTGGCATTTGTTTCAAGGCGTTTACCGCTTCGCAACATCACAGCATATGCTTGGCGTTTTGCCCCAGGGTTAGCATCGGTCCTTCCAGGAAGACGGCATGTCTCTCTTTTCAGAGTAGTTGCAAGGTTAACAATTTGGTCTTCCATTCCCCGTAGGTGTTTAATTAATAAATCCATCTTTTGCTTTAGTTTACCGTAAACGATGTCTATTTTCCCATTAAAATCGAATATCATTTTATGGTTCTCTGTAAAAGCTTGTTTTAGATTGTACTTCTCTCTCCCAGTACGAGACTGCACACATATTTCATAGTCTCGTGTGAAGCTGTCCACGTTAAACACAGAATGAGGATCAGTAGTATCTAACTCTTCTGTAAAGTCGAGCTCATCTTCTGATATAGGAGGCGTTTTATTGTAGTACTGGCTCAGGTTAGGTGGGTTTCGATCTGTTAGAAGGGAATGAAGCGAATTTATAGAATTTTTTTTATCTCAGCTAACTTAGTATTTTCTATTGTGTTTATAGCTCTTTCTTTTTCTTCATTCATCTCCTCATAAGATCTTCATGTTGCCATGTTTTCGATTAAGCGTCTTGCTTCTACAGGATTTATAGTAACGAAATTCCCTTCGCTTGCTGTATCAATCGTTGTCTTACAGCTCAGAATAACACCTTTGTAAAAGATCTTGAGGAATTGTGGTTCTGGATAACCATGGTGGGGGCATTCGATTTCATAACTCTTGAATCTTCACCATGCATTTTTGAATGATTCCTGAGGATTCTAACAGAAGGTAGAAATTCGCCTTCTTACTTCCCAGTAACGAGCATCGTCGAAGAATTGCTTAAGGAAAACGTTTCTAATCTCTTTCCAACTAGTCAGGGATCCTTTTGGTAGACAGTTCAACCATCTTAAAGCTTCTCCTTCTAGTGAAAATGGGAAAAGTCTGCAACGAATGTATTTGTATGGAATTAATTCCTCTAGACCTTCAATGTGGTCTTGCGGATGTTCTAAAGAAGATCTTTTAAAGGGGTTTAGACGCACCATATTATAGTAATCGACATCAAACTTGATTTCGTGGTAACATCGTCTGGTATTCTAATAGCGGACCTATTGGAATAGGTCCTATTGGGGTTTAAGTAGTCTTGCAAGGGCAATTTAATTTCTTTACCTAAGTTTAAGGTAGAGTTTGACTTAACAGGGATTTCAGTCCCCTGTTTTTCAGTAGTTTGGCTAGAAATGTTGCTTGGTTGACCTATTGGTTCAGTTTGGACTACTTTCTCATTATTAGCACTGGTAAGAGGGTACTTACCTGCTTCCGGCTGGGCGGTATCGGTCAATGAGGCTTCGGATGAAACGATCGATATTTCTGTGTCTGCGTCGCTCGATTGACCATGTTCCGTGTCGATCGATGCTTGGCCGACATCTGTATTCTCCATTCTTTATGTTGTAAAACAAAAGAATAGAAAAATTAGCAAAAGTAACAAAGTCTATTCTAAATCCTAAATTAAATCTAAAAGTAATAAGAAAGAGTCCCCGGCAACGGCGCCAAATTTGATATCACTCATATTACCCTAAAAAGTGAATTACTCTCTCAAATAAGAGGTTCAGATGTAGTACTTAGGGATCGAATCCACAAGAACTCTAGGATTACTTGAAGGTTTAATTAATTAAAGATGAAGATAGACTTAGGGTTTTTCCTGTTTTAAAGCAGTAAATAATATAGTGAACAAAGAAGTTGTTCAGTAACTGAAATGAAGGTTGTTTTTTAATGAGGAGAATAGCTAGATTCAGGTATTTCTCAGGTATGAATTTATGCAGTTTGAAAGTGACATTAGGGTTTTAGTTCTTTGAACTCAAACAATTGGTACGACCAGTAGGGTCTCCATTGACTGTTGTTTGTTGATCACGGAAAAGAGTCGATCGATATGATTTTTGTCTAATCGATCGATACACCTTTCATATAATCGATCGCTACAACGATGGTTGTATCGATCGACGGTAATTCTAGCAAGCATTAACGGGTTGGTTGAAATCGTTCTCTAATGATCTAGACCACCTTTCGCATGTGTCTAGTCAGTTAGATCACTTTAGTTTATTTCAGGGAACTGAGAGTATACAGTTGGTTATCTCATCAATCCTAAGATCTAATTGGAAAGAGATTACTAATTTATTCACCCTAACAAATGCCACAATCTCATCACATGATTCACCCTTATGAGAAACCTAAATCTAACAATTAGGTTTACTCAGACATATTCATGAGAGACAAAATCATGATGGTTTGAATAAAACTCAATATGAAATAAGGAACAAAGAGAGTATGAGTAGAATAAAAAGGGAGTTCAAGATCTTCTCTGTTTTGTAGTCTCAGATCTATCTCTCCAACTCTAACTCTTCTCCTAAGGTAGCCAAATTGCTTCTCTTCTCTACTAGGTCTCTAGGCTAGTCTGCCTCTAAAATTATACAAAACCCTGGTATATAAAGCCTAACAGGCGGCCAGGGACTTGGTGTGCAAATAGCATACTTTGTAATACTTGAAAATCTTCTAAATCGTAATCCATCGAATGGCTTAATATCGATCGACATTCATTGATATCTGTCGATCGATTATAATAGGCTCCAATTGTCTGATCTCACATGTTTCCTATCGGTCGATTCTCCATTTGTGAAATTGCTCCAAAAATGCCTCAAAAGTATTGCTTTCTTCAATTAGGTACCTGTGCCTAAAAATACTCTAAAATACTTTGAAAACGTAGTAAATATGATTGAAAACTCTCATATACCATGGCTAAAAGCGGGTGAAATTCATGGTATATCAAACCTCAGTCATCTCAACATCAGAGTTCTTCTTGCCATCTTGAGAGGAAGACATCTTGAGAGAGAATTTGAGAGAAGAAAAGGAAGAGGTGTGGAGGAAATGAAGAAGAAATCTCAATACTTATAGAAGTATGACCATATACTTTTCAAATAATAATATATATATATATATATATATATATATATATACACATATTCATACTCTTAAGTATTCTGCCCTTTTTCGTATGAATATTTTTTACGAGTTTACGAATACGAACTTCGTCTAAAAACGACTATCTTCTCCGACTCACCTCAACGCACGCTAGAATCCCTAAACGATTCTAGCGAGCTGAGGGGCTAACTGTTGGGGCCAAAAATCGTCGCGACGAAGTTAGTATTGAAACATTCGATAAAAGGACATCATTTATTTCTTTACGAAAAGAAATCGTAAAAATCCTCTCCTTGCGAAAGATTCCACGACTAAACCACGTTATCGTTAAAACACGATCATCGGAAAAAACAAATGATCGTTAAACCACGAAGATGCAGCTTGGCCATCGCGGAACAGCAAAGGGAACGCCCAGATCGGTCGCTATAGCGACCAAGCTCGGAAACAAGCTAGGTCGCTATAGCGACCGGGCTCGGAAACAAGCTCGGTCGCTATAGCGACCGGGCTCGGAAACAAGCTCGGTCGCTATAGCGACCAAGCTCGGGAACAAGCTCGGACGCTATAGCGACCGAGCTGCGGACAAAGCTTGGTCGCTATACCGACCGAGCATACGTGCATCAACCATTTTCTGAAACGTCCTAGGTCTTCTGAAACGACGATACGTAAAACTATGCATTCTCGACTATCCTTATAACAATCCCCCGCAAGCCACGGCTAACCATTTCTTGATTTCTCGATCAAATGGGATCGTCAGCTTGGTTTACGATGAAACCGCGGAAAATTAACTTTATCGGAGAAATCGTAACAAACGTCTCAAACAATAAGACGGCCCGAAGGGTCCTAAACTTGATTCGAGGCCCACTTACGATTTATTAAAATCCCATAAACCTTGCAACGGATTATGCTTGGAGGATAAACATCATTTCTCGCGGATAAAATGGAAACATTTCAGAGATAATCATGAAGATCGGAAAAAATGGAATATCTCCATTTTCGGACTATGACGGCTTAAGGGCAAAAGAGGAAGGCACAAACCGACCTAGGAGAGAGGCATAAAGAGAGACTTTTTTGGGAGCAAACTAGCACTTAGAGCAATTTAGACATTTTTCCGTTTTTGTTATTCGAGCTGCGACTCAATTATGTTTAGCCACCTTCGGGTATTAGACTAGGAATCTCGCCGACAGCTCTCGTAGCCAAAGCACGTTACCTTGTTGTTACGCTCAAACGCGAAATCGGAAATAAGATCTTTCTTTGCTCTCCATTTATTTTGACGATTTCTTATTATTCTCGTTTTATTTTCGTGTTCTGATTGCTTGGCGTGTGGTTTCTCAGATATCTGGGACCTCAGGGAAATTAGGGTTTTCCTAGTTTCCTAATTTATACGTTTATTGACGGTGCGAATTTCGGTTCCCACATTACGTATCGCTCGGCGATGGTACTTGAAAAGAGATCGACACAGAAGAAGATGCATCGATCGATACCGATACACCAGCAGTCCGAAAGGAAACCACCACGGACGGTGTGCTACCTACACTACATAAAAAACTGCCGGAGCCTTCAGCATATGATTACAGCCATCATCAGTTCAACATGGAAGACTTGGATAGGAGGCTACAAATTATCAAAGATGACTTAGCAGATATGCACCAGATGGACCAGATCAGATGATGCCACAAGAAGCTTCACTGCAACTCAATCCACAGAAGAAGGAGATGTTTGCACACCAGCAAACAACTGCTCCAACCACAACTAAGTCATGCAACTTCCAAAGTCAAGCTAAATGACTATAACAAAGCGCTGAGTGGGAGGCAACCCACTATTAGGTATTACTACTATTTTTATTGATTACTACTACTTATTTTCGTCCTTATTTTATGCAGGTCTAAAAAAAAGAGATCCAAGTAGACGTTTACCTTCTCTATCGACCGACGCGACCAAGTCGACATCGATCGACTAGACTATATCCGCGACGAGCGACATTCTTTCATTCACATCGAACGATATGGTATCGGTCAGGTATAACGTTCTAATTTTTAAATTCATTACTTATATTTATAGTTTTTATAAACCCTGTTGGGTTCGAAATCGGACAAGGCAAAGTTGGCATCCAAAATTCCGTTAAAAATTATTTACTTAGAAATCTTTTACGGTTTTTTGGAAAAGATTAACTTATACGAAGAATTTACGGAAACCCCTTGTTTTAAAGGAACGATTCATTAAAACGACGATTTCCTAATCAACGATTTAAGAAATCAACGATTTCTTAAATAAAACGATTTCTTAATCAACGACTTAGGAAATCAACGATTTCTCAACGGCTTGAGAAAGTTTACGATTTCTTAAAACAAACGGAACATTGTTATCAAAGGTCCAAACATCCGCAAAGAAGCATCCTGAGAATCGTAACTTCGCAATGGTTCCAAACGTTCGGACAACGGACCATAACCCACGGCACAAACCCGATCGCGATGGCGATCGGGTCACGGATAAGAGCTCGGTTGCTATAGCGAATGGATCACGATACCACGCTCGGTCGCTATAGCGACCGAGCTGCGGACAAAGTTTGGTCACTGTAGCAACCGAGCGTTCGTGCATCAATCATCCTCCGAAACGTCCGAAGTGTTCCGAAACGACGATACGACATAAAACTATGCATTCTCGACTATCCATATAGCCGTTCTCCGCAACTCACGACTATCCGTTTCTTGATCTCTCGATCAAATGGAATCGTCCGTTTGGTTTACGATAAAACCGCGGAAAATTAACTTTATCGGAAAAATCGTAAAAATGTCTCGAATCAAAAATACGGTCCAAAAGAGGTCCTAAACTTGATTTGAGGCCCACTAGCGATTTCTTAAAAACCCATAAACCTTATGACGGTTTATGATTGGTGGATAAGCATCAGTTTCCACGGAAAAAATGGAAAATTTCCGCAGATAATCATGAAGATCGGAAAAAATGGAATATTCCCATTTTTTCGACTATGACGGCTTAAGGGCAAAATGGGGAAGCGTAAACCGACCTTGGAGGGAGTATATAAGGAGTTCAAGGCGAGAGGCATAGAGGGATCACTTTTACAGAGCAACTTAGCACTTAGAGCAATTTAGGCAACTTTCCATTTTTATTTTTCGAGCTGCGACTCAACTAGGTTTAGCCACCTTCGGGTATTAGAACTAGGATCTCGCCGACAGCTCTCGTAGCCGAAGCACGTTGTCCTATTGTTGTCACGCTTATACGCAGATTCAGAATAAAACCCTTCTTACTCTCTTTTTACGATTCATATTTTATTTTTCTGTTGTTATCGTGTTCTGATTGCTTGACGTGTGGTTTCTCAGAAATCCGGGACCTTCTGGGAAATTAGGGTTTTCCTACTTTCCTAAAATATATGAAATATTGACGGTGCGAATTTCAGTTCCCACAGTTTGGCGCTAGAAGGAGGGGGGGGGGGTACGTGATAGACCCAAAATCGGGAGGATGGCTTTGGCCGGATGTTGGATATGAACCGAGAAGGCGAGGCACTTCCGGAACTGGGATGGAATGAATGGATCGTCAAGAGGTGCGGAATGGCTCTTGATATACCCTCGATCTAAGGCTAACCACCAAAGAACTGATGTAGTGCGTTGGCTAACCACCAAATAACACACAAAGATGATTGGCTGACCACCAAATCAACAAGCCGGTTCAAACCGATGAACTAGCTAAAGAACTCTCTCTCTCACTCCAAGAAGAAACAAAAATAAACTCCAAAATGATCTGATTTTATTCATCAAAGGAATCACATATTTATAGTAGAATGAGTCAAAGAAATACTTAAATAATTGTGGAAAACTAGAAGCTTAGAAAACACAAACAAAGACTAAGACTTTTTATGGAAAACCGAAATGTGGACTATGACTTTTGACCAGAGTTTGAATGCCTCTTTCCTAGGCACGACTTTGACTCCTTTTGTTGATATTTCTTGATGCAAATGGGTAGGAGACCATCAGGAAAGGCCTGGTCGAATTTGGTGTAAATCGGACCCAAATCAAATTTGTTATGAATTTTTCGGTGGGCCGAAAAAGGCTCATTTCGCCCAGCAGCTAAACCAGCTCCTTCTTCAGTGTCACTTAGCTCATTCAGCTCCATAGTAGTGTCACTTATCTCACTCGGCTCATTCAGCTCCAAAGTAGTGTCACGATCTGATGGAAAAATCTCGGTTGGATCAAGCTGGTCGACATGATCCCCATCTTGGGCCGTGTCCATGAACCAAAAAGGACGGTGCTTGATTTTGGTTCTATCATACTCTCCCTCTTCAAAAAGATTTGTCCTCAAATCTGAAACATTAAAAGGAAAAGGATTATAAGCAAAAGAACCATAATCAGCACAATGCTCACCTTGAGTTTGGTCCAGTTTTTGAATGGAAGAAGACCCTTCTTGGTTGGCTTGATGACCATGGATTTGTTCTTCATGTAGCCCCTCCACTGGCTCATGTGTGAAGTCATTGAAAATTGGCAAAGGGTCTTCCTTTTCTGGCTCGGTTTCAACGTTCTCATTTTCCAAAGTCACCAACGGTCTTTGCTTTTGACACTTGTTAGCATAATGACCGATCTTATGGCATTTGAAGCACCTGGTAGAATGAGCTTTGCTTGTGGGTTTCACAGCTTTGCTTTTATCAGAAGACAACACATTAGTTTTCAAATCTGAATTTGAAAGAAAAGAAATATTACTTTGCTGTTTTGGTGCAGGAGAAGTGTTGGTGTTTCCCTTCTTTTTGAGTTGCCGGATAACATGAATTGCCTTATGCAACATCTTCTCCAAGCTGGCATAAGTCTGAAGCTCTTTCTGATCAAGCATATCAGATCTGCTTCTCTTGGCTTTGGTGAAGGAACGATCACCATTTCTGACCCTCTTCTCATCATCATTGAACATGTTTCGTCTCTTCCTTTGTTTCTGCACAAAATCAAACCCATTAGAAGCAAACTGTTTCTTATCGAAAATCAATTGTTCCTCTTCAAAAGCAGTTTTAAAAGGGAAGTAGACATCTTGTTGTGGTTTTGATTTCTTGAGAAGTCCAAACATTCTGAAACACTTAATAAACGTTAGCACATAAAAATTCTCACACTCTCAAAGTGTTTGATCTCACGATTTTTAGGTGATCACTCAGAGTTCTTTTACTGGTTCAAAGGATGATAGGCAGTCAAAATTCAGCAATCAAAACCCAAAACAAACTTTGTGGAAAAAGGAAAAGAAATGAAGATGAAGAGATTTTTTTTTTTTTGTGGATCCGCCTTAACTGTCCTAAGGCTGGGTTTCTCTTCAGCCAGCAGGATTACTCTTCCACCACTCCAAGTGATTCAAGCCAATCTTTTTTTTTTCTTTTTTCTTTTTTTCTGATTTTTTTTTCTTTTTTTTTTTTAAAATGGCGATCACAAGGGAGTAAAGGAATAGCCCAGATCCAAAAAGAAATAAGAAATGATGAAGAGATGAGAAGGTGGAAAGAAGATAGAAAACAAACCAGCCAAAGTGGCTCTGATACCAAATGATAGACCCAAAATCGGGAGGATGGCTTTGGCCGGATGTTGGATATGAACCGAGAAGGCGAGACACTTCCGGAACTGGGATGGAATGAATGGATCGTCAAGAGGTGCGGAATGGCTCTTGATATACCCTCGATCTAAGGCTAACCACCAAAGAACGGATGTAGTGCGTTGGCTAACCACCAAATAACACACAAAGATGATTGGCTGACCACCAAATCAACAAGCCGGTTCAAACCGATGAACTAGCTAAAGAACTCTCTCTCTCACTCCGAGAAGAAACAAAAATAAACTCCAAAATGATCTGATTTTATTCATCAAAGGAATTACATATTTATAGTAGAATGAGTCAAAGAAATACTTAAATAATTGTGGAAAACTAGAAGCTTAGAAAACACAAACAAAGACTAAGACTTTTTATGGAAAACCGAAATGTGGACTATGACTTTTGACCAGAGTTTGAATGCCTCTTTCCTAGGCACGACTTTGACTCCTTTTGTTGATATTTCTTGATGCAAATGGGTAGGAGACCATCAGGAAAGGCCTGGTCGAATTTGGTGTAAATCAGACCCAAATCAAATTTGTTATGAATTTTTCGGTGGGCCGAAAAAGGCTCATTTCGCCCAGCAGCTAAACCAGCTCCTTCTTCAGTGTCACTTAGCTCATTCAGCTCCATAGTAGTGTCACTTATCTCACTCGGCTTATTCAGCTCCAAAGTAGTGTCACGATCTGATGGAAAAATCTCGGTTGGATCAAGCTGGTCGACATGATCCCCATCTTGGGCCGTGTCCATGAACCAAAAAGGACGGTGCTTGATTTTGGTTCTATCATACTCTCCCTCTTCAAAAAGATTTGTCCTCAAATCTGAAACATTAAAAGGAAAAGGATTATAAGCAAAAGAACCATAATCAGCACAATGCTCACCTTGAGTTTGGTCCAGTTTTTGAATGGAAGAAGACCCTTCTTGGTTGGCTTGATGACCATGGATTTGTTCTTCATGTAGCCCCTCCACTGGCTCATGTGTGAAGTCATTGAAAATTGGCAAAGGGTCTTCCTTTTCTGGCTCGGTTTCAACGTTCTCATTTTCCAAAGTCACCAACGGTCTTTGCTTTTGACACTTGTTAGCATAATGACCGATCTTATGGCATTTGAAGCACCTGGTAGAATGAGCTTTGCTTGTGGGTTTCATAGCTTTGCTTTTATCAGAAGACAACACATTAGTTTTCAAATCTGAATTTGAAAGAAAAGAAATATTACTTTGCTGTTTTGGTGCAGGAGAAGTGTTGGTGTTTCCCTTCTTTTTGAGTTGCCGGATAACATGAATTGCCTTCTGCAACATCTTCTCCAAGCTGGCATAAGTCTGAAGCTCTTTCTGATCAAGCATATCAGATCTGCTTCTCTTGGCTTTGGTGAAGGAACGATCACCATTTCTGACCCTCTTCTCATCATCATTGAACATGTTTCGTCTCTTCCTTTGTTTCTGCACAAAATCAAACCCATTAGAAGCAAACTGTTTCTTATCGAAAATCAATTGTTCCTCTTCAAAAGCAGTTTTAAAAGGGAAGTAGACATCTTGTTGTGGTTTTGATTTCTTGAGAAGTCCAAACATCCTGAAACACTTAATAAACGTTAGCACATAAAAATTCTCACACTCTCAAAGTGTTTGATCTCACGATTTTTAGGTGATCACTCAGAGTTCTTTTACTGGTTCAAAGGATGATAGGCAGTCAAAATTCAGCAATCAAAACCCAAAACAAACTTTGTGGAAAAAGGAAAAGAAATGAAGATGAAGAGATTTTTTTTTTTTTTGTGGATCCGCCTTAACTGTCCTAAGGCTGGGTTTCTCTTCAGCCAGCAGGATTACTCTTCCACCACTCCAAGTGATTCAAGCCAATCTTTTTTTTTTCTTTTTTCTTTTTTTCTGATTTTTTTTTCTTTTTTTTTTTAAAATGGCGATCACAAGGGAGTAAAGGAACAGCCCAGATCCAAAAAGAAATAAGAAATGATGAAGAGATGAGAAGGTGGAAAGAAGATAGAAAACAAACCAGCCAAAGTGGCTCTGATACCAAATGATAGACCCAAAATCGGGAGGATGGCTTTGGCCGGATGTTGGATATGAACCGAGAAGGCGAGGCACTTCCGGAACTGGGATGGAATGAATGGATCGTCAAGAGGTGCGGAATGGCTCTTGATATACCCTCGATCTAAGGCTAACCACCAAAGAACGGATGTAGTGCGTTGGCTAACCACCAAATAACACACAAAGATGATTGGCTAACCACCAAATCAACAAGCCGGTTCAAACCGATGAACTAGCTAAAGAACTCTCTCTCTCACTCCGAGAAGAAACAAAAATAAACTCCAAAATGATCTGATTTTATTCATCAAAGGAATTACATATTTATAGTAGAATGAGTCAAAGAAATACTTAAATAATTGTGGAAAACTAGAAGCTTAGAAAACACAAACAAAGACTAAGACTTTTTATGGAAAACCGAAATGTGGACTATGACTTTTGACCAGAGTTTGAATGCCTCTTTCCTAGGCACGACTTTGACTCCTTTTGTTGATATTTCTTGATGCAAATGGGTAGGAGACCATCAGGAAAGGCCTGGTCGAATTTGGTGTAAATCAGACCCAAATCAAATTTGTTATGAATTTTTCGGTGGGCCGAAAAAGGCTCATTTCGCCCAGCAGCTGAACCAGCTCCTTCTTCAGTGTCACTTAGCTCATTCAGCTCCATAGTAGTGTCACTTATCTCACTCGGCTCATTCAGCTCCAAAGTAGTGTCACGATCTGATGGAAAAATCTCGGTTGGATCAAGCTGGTCGACATGATCCCCATCTTGGGCCGTGTCCATGAACCAAAAAGGACGGTGCTTGATTTTGGTTCTATCAGTACGGATCAATCTTACTCACGACCAGCTCACGCTCAACCAGACATGACTAACGACGATTCAGCGAACTTGCAAACTCCTTTAAACGGAGCACCCAAGGACGCCTTGAACACTCCCGCAGCGGATTTTTCCGCGGCCGACGCACCTGCCAACGCCACATCGCTCGACGAGTTCAAGAAACTGCTTTTCGCCTACAAAAGATGTCGGAGGAGCAGGATAAGCTCGTGGGAACCCTGACCTAACAGGTTCAAACCTTAACGGCAAGATCCCGCGCACTCCTCCCTCGCGGAGCTACAAAACTCCGCGGCAGGAGACTCGAGTTCGCAACCCAACACGATAGGCCTGGAACTTCGCAGGAACGTCCATCTGGACAAAATACTAGCGAAATATCCCCTGTCGCGAAAGGCAACTCGGAGAAACCTCCGCCGTCCGAAAAGGACACTGATGTGTATGAAGTCTAGCGTATTGACCTAGATCTCAGCGACGACTCCGACGAAGACGTCGACGTCCACCCAAGGAGAACCCGCAGCCGTTCGGCTCAGGAGAAATCTCCGTTCGACAAACCCATGACGGAAGAAGAGGAAAACATCTATTGGGTCGAACAGGAGGAACTTGTCGAAAGGCAAACCGAGATTACTCGCCGCGAACGCCGATAAGCTCGGAAAACCGCCGGAGAGGATCCCGACATACGAGATCTCCGCGATTACATAACCAAGACTGCTGCGGAAGTAAGGGCTGTAAAATCGCAGATTCACCACGCCACGAGTGCTGCCCCAGAAATCGACAGGCTACTCGAGGTGGCCCGAAAAACGCCCATCACCACGCGGATCTCCGAGACAAAGGTGTCTAATCCGGGAAAGCTCAAGATACCGATGTATAACGGTACAACCGACCCGAAGGCGCATCTCCATGCGTTCCATATCACTATGGGAAGAGCCAGGCTTAGAGAAAGCGAGAAAGACGCTGGTTACTGTCGCTTGTTCGTCGAAAATCTTGAAGGTGCGGCGCTCGAATGGTTCTCCCGTTTGAAGCGAAACTCTATCAGAAGCTTTCGCCAACTCGCATCGAAATTTCTCCTTAAATACTCTATGTTCATCGATAGAGAAACTTCCGATGTTGATCTCTGGAGCCTAACCCAAGAAGAGGGCGAGTCTCTCCGTGAGTTCATAAACCGTTTCAAACTGATCATGGCAAAGGTCAGCGGAATCAGCGACAAAGTCGCCATCGACGCGCTCAGGAAGGCGCTCTGGTACAAGTAGAAGTTCAGAAAGTGGATAACGCTCGAAAAACCTCGCACAATCCAGGACGCCCTCCACAAAGCCTCGGAATACATAATGATCGAAGAAGAGACGAAAGTCTTGTCGCAAAAACATAAGCCGGCAAGGAACTCTTCGAAAGACGTGGATCCGAAGTCGAAGAAAAAAACCTCTCGTAACGACAAGTACGTCCATCACGAGGGGGAAGAACTCCAAGGCGCACACAATTACGCGGTCAATACGGAGCAAGGCAGAACTTCGGGAAATACGTGGAACCGTAACCAGAGTTACGATAAAAACGTCTACTGCGAGTTCCATCAAACCGAAGGTCACTCCACGGCTAACTGCAAAGTCGTAGGGGCAAGGCTTGCCTCGAAACTGCTTGCTGGAGAATTCTTTGGAGTAACCAGCGTCAAGGATTTAATCCTTGACTCCGACCGTCCGCCAAAAACCAATAAGAATCCTTCCGCGGAAAAATCGTCGCCGAGAAATCAGGCCGGAGAAAAGCGCGAGAGAAGACCAGACGATAGGGGGAATGATAACTCCCGCAAGAGGGTGAATATGATCATGGGAGAATCCCAGTACTGCAAGTACCCTCCGCGATCTCCTCCTCAAGACGGACAGAGCGCCTCGATCACATTCACAAAAGAAGAGGCTTGCGGAGTCGACCAGCCTCACTGCGAGCCCTTGGTCATTGATCTCGTAATAAGAGATCTCGAAGTCGCAAGAATACTCATCGACACCGGAAGCACGGTGAACCTAATCTTCCGCGATACACTAAGAAGGATGGGCGTTGAGCTCAGAGAAATCACTCCGGTACCAAAACCGCTCACGGGCTTTTCTGGACAAACGTCCATGACCCTGGGATCCATCCAACTACCCGTCATAGCAAAAAACGTCACCAAGATAGTTGACTTCGCAGTGGTAGATAGCCCGGCTATTTACAACGCGATTATGGGAACACCATGGCTAAACACCATGAAGGCCATTCTCTCGACTTATCACTTGGGCGTCAAATTCCCAACCAGGACTGGAGTGGCCGCAATCTAGGGTTGTCAAAAACAGTCGCGACTTTGTTTCCTAGCGGAGCATAAGTTAAGGCAGGTAACGACGACCTCCACGCTTAAACGCAAGCGAACCCAACCTACCACCAAAGATGCCCCGACAAAAGACACAGTGATGCCTTCTGCAGAAGCAGATTCGGAGATCGGAACCGCCCCCGACTCCAAAGACGATGTCACAACTCAACGGGAAGAGAAAAATCCCGAGGAAAACGTCGACCCCGCGACTAAAGCGGTCGACGAAAATCTAACCGACGAGTAAACACACTTGCGGCATAATCAGAACTACGAGATGGCTTGATCCTCAAAAGAGGTACGTAGGCAGCCCGTCGAAACCCGGCGAGTTCAGCTATCCCCCTCACCAAAAAGGGGGGGGGAGTGGGTGCGTATACTCGTATACTCCCACAAAAAAAAAAGTTCACCCGCACTTGTATTCGAAATATTCGAAACTTTTTCAATAAAATCCTCTTTCTCAATCTAACGATTCTTAAACACTCCAGAAACGAAAAAACGTATCCTCAAGAAAATGTGAGACGTCGCAGTTTTACTGAAGATACTTAATTCGTATCATCCGTCGAAATAGTCCATCTGCGACTTTAAACATTTTAATCAAAATAGTCCGCGACTTTAAAAAACGAAAAAAACCCGTCGATTGGTCCCGACGGGCAAATAAAGAAACGTTTCACTTAAAAAAAAATTTCGTAGTCAGATCTTTTCACAAGATCCTCTTACATCCGACCAAGATACCATAGCGCGCTATACAAGAAAATCGAAATTTCGTCTAGCACTTCGTAAAGGAAGTCGCTCGGTTCGTACCCAGACAAATCGTATAAGCCGATAACATTTCGCGGATTTTAAAACGGTACAAATCAGGTCGAAATCACAAACAGGCAAACGGAAGCCGATCAGTCGTCGCATAGCCTTGATGCTGAGACTATACCTAGGTCTTGCCCTAAGCCCAGTCTTGCTGGCACTTAACATCTCACGGACATAGTATTAAATACGAGATCCCAAAACATGTCTCTTATCGCTTACACCTAAAACGCTCGTTAAAAAGCAGCATACGAACCAAGCAACGAATTAAGAGTTAGAATACGAACTGACTACTCGCATTCTATCCTCTACACTTGGCGAAAGTTTAAATCAGATCATAAAACATAAATCATCGAAAAAAACTTACTTCATATTTATAAAAAAAAAGCCGCGCGAAGACGGCAGGGATTCAAAGCCTTAAAAGGCCAGTCCCGAAAAACATAAAATTGCGCAACCTACTACGGTCGCGGCATAAACAGATAAAACGGCCACACTTGGCCACGAAAATACAAAGATAGGGGAAAACATTTTCCTGACAAATTCAGTAAAGGATAAAATCATCCGACGACGAAGTTCCGAACTCCGTCGGATAAGTCACCTCATCTTCACCTCCCTCCGCTTCGGTCGCGATCTCCACCGTGTCAGGAGAAACGGGGATCGGCTCCCAGAGTCCCCAGATCCTTTCCTCGATGGGAGGAACAAGCGACTCGGCGTGAACATTGTCCTTCATGCCATCCTGCATGAGGCTCAACTCCTCTTTGTAAACATAATCCCTTTGCTGAGTCCTCGTGAGAGCTCCAACCGATCCGCGACACTCGCGAAAATCGCCTACCGCGGCATCGGCCGCCCAGGGATTGTAATAGTCCTCTTGGAAACGCGTCGCCCGATTCTGCATCTCGGCGGCGATCTCCCGCTTGGCCAGCCTCCTCGCTCGGCGAATCTCTCTAGCATGATCGGCGGCCGCCTTAAGTTCCGCTCTGAGGTCTCCTCCTGGAATCGTGCCAAGTCATTCGCGTTATTCTCCGCTTTGAAGCGCCAGATCCATGATTCTCTCTGACTATCCACCAGCGCCGAGCCGAGATGGTTCATCGCCTGCGAAATTCAAAAATATAATTTTTATTTTTTACAAAAATAAAAATACGATCGGATAAACAAAGAGAATGAAGGAAGAAATAGAAACTAACCCCTTTCACCACGCGAGAATATTCCGCCAACACTTCAGGCCTCTCCTCTGTTTCCTCCCCAAAGGAGAACGGGTTAGGATGATCAGGAAGACCGGAAAAGAAGTCGTCAAAATTGGGAATTTGCGCGTCACTCGAACCACTCTCATCGCCAAAGCCTAGAAACGGATCCCATCCCGGAAGTGGAGAATCGTCCGCAGGAAAGTCTTGATCCTCCACCTCGATGTCTTTATTTTTCTGCGGCAACTCAGGCGATCTCTCGTCCGGAACACGCTCCGAGAGATGCTCAACGGGCGCAAAATCAATCTCACCCTTCGCCTCGAAGTCAGAGTGAACCAATCGGATCGCCTTCCGAACCCTCTGACCGGTAAAACTGGTCCACCAATGATCACCGCTCCTCATCGCGTCCCTCACCTCCATAATGTTCATAGGCCAGGGATGGACCACGCTGATGTTTGGAAGGGGATTTGGAACCGTCCGAAACATCAGAATAAACTCCTCCGCGACAGACGCAGCATTAAGTCGGACGTAGAAGAATAATTGTTTCCAATTGTTAAAATTGGAAACAGTTACCCTTACTACCAGCATTATGGGACGAGGAGTCAGTCGCCAGGAGGCAGACTCCTTGTTGTATTGCAGCCTCAGAAGTGCCTCAAAATGGTCGGCAGTGAGGGATAAGCCGCGCTCGTAACTCAGAATTACGAGACCGATAAGGATCTCGAAACTCGTAAGGCTCAGCTGGTTTAACGAAACCTGAAAACGGTCCAGTACACGGATAATGATCTCAGGAATCGGAAACCAGATACGACAGCGCGTCAGAACGGCCTCGTAACACGTGAAGTAGCCTTCCGGAGGATGGTCGGCGCTTTCTCCGACCCTAGGAATCCGGAACTCAACCGCGTCCGGGACTCCGGCAAACTTCCGAAGCGTCTCGAGAAAAAGATCAGTGGTCTTACTCGGCAGATGGGCCCCCGTTTTCCGAGATCGACAGATCGGAAACTTTTCTTCTCCAGGACGATTGATACGATCACTACTTGCTCTCCAATACGCATCGCGTTCAGCTGCATTCGGAGGAATTTCGAAATCGGCCTTCGGAACGAGGAGTTCTTCGTCTTGATTACAAACGGGGGAAGAAGTCACGGGAGTCTTCTTCTTGGAAGACTTTTTCCGCTCTTAAACAACTTTGACATTTTGGAGGATTTTCTTTCTAAAAAGAAAAAAAATTTCTTGAGAGAATTCTTCAAAGTAAGTCTTATGAAAGATGGGTGAGTAAAAATGAAAGAGTTACCCCCTCTTTTATAACTTCAGGATTTACTATTCAAGTTCGGACTTTTGGATACCTAACTTGGCCTAAAAACTCGCCTAAACTCACCAAACCATATGACAGAATCTCGTCAACCCACGATTCTACCGCACTGGGGGGCTAACTGTTGGGGTCGAAATCGGACAAGGCAAAGTTGGCATCCAAAATTCCGTTAAAATTATTTACTTAGAAATCTTTTACGGTTTTTCGGAAAAGATTAACTTATACGAAGAATTTACGGAAAAACCTTGTTTTAAAAGAACGATTCTTTAAAACGACGATTTTCTAATCGACGATTTCCTAATCAACGATTTAATAAATCAACGATTTCTTAAATAAAACGATTTCTTAATCAACGACTTAGAAAATCAACGATTTCTCAACGGCTTGAGAAAGTTTACGATTTCTTAAAACAAACGGAACATTGTTATCAAAGGTCCAAACATCCGCAAACAAGCATCCTGAGAATCGGAACTTCGCAATGGTTCCAAACGTTCGGACAACGGACCATAACCCACGGCACAAACCCGATCGCGATGGCGATCGTGTCATGGATAAGAGCTCGGTTGCTATAGCGAACGGATCACGATACCACGCTCGGTCGCTATAGCGACCGAGCTTTGAATAGAGCTCGGAGCTGCGGACAAAGTTCGGTCGCTGTAGCAATCGAGCGTTCGTGCATCAATCATCCTCCGAAACGTCCGAAGTCTTCCGAAATGATGATACGACATAAAACTATGCATTCTCGACTATCCATATAGCCGTTCTTCGCAACTCACGACTACCCGTTTCTTGATCTCTCGATCAAATGGAATCGTCCGTTTGGTTTACGATAAAACCGCGGAAACTTAACCTTATCGGAAAAATCGTAAAAAAGTCTCGAATCAAAAATACGGCCCAAAAGAGGTCCTAAACTTGATTCGAGGCCCACTAGCGATTTCTTAAAAACCCATAAACCTTATGACGGTTTATGCTTGGTGGATAAGCATCAGTTTCCGCAGAAAAATGGAAATTTTCCGCAGATAATCATGAAGATCGGAAAATATGGAATATTCCCATTTTTTCGACTATGACGGCTTAAGGGCAAAAGGGGGAAGCGTAAACCGACCTTGGAGGGAGTATATAAGGAGTTCAAGGCGAGAGGCATAGAGGGATCACTTTTCCAGAGCAACTTAGCATTTAGAGCAATTTAGGCAACTTTCCGTTTTTATTTTTCGAGCTGTGAGTCAACTAGGTTTAGCCACCTTCGGGTATTAGAACTAGGATCTCGCCGACAGCTCTCGTACCCGAAGCACGTTGTCCTGTTGTTGTCACGCTTATACGCAGATTCGGAATAAAACCTTTCTTGCTCTCTTTTTACAATTTATATTTTATTTTTCCGTTGTTATCGTGTTCTGATTGCTTGACGTGTGGTTTTTCAGAAATCCGGGACCTTCTGGGAAATTAGGGTTTTCGTACTTTCCTAAAATATACGAAATATTGACGGTGCGAATTTCGGTTACCACAAACCCCGACTGTTTTACACTGGGGACAGTGTAATTTAAGTCTGGGGAGATTACTAATTATTATCAATTAATTTGAGTCTTATAAAAATGTTTTTCAAAAAATTTTTATTGAGTCAAGAAGGGGACAATGATCTTATTGATATTTTGCTTATCATTAACCACTTTCTAGACCAGTTTTAGATTTACTGATTACAGAAGTGCTAGAGATACTAAAGTGTATCAACATGTCTACCATGTTTGCACTTACTAAGATTGTTTGAAGGAACCAAAGCTTACTTCCAACCTAATACTGACATCACTTGCTTGTCTTGGGGCTTGGTATACATGGGATCGGATTCTTCAAACAAGTCTGGAAGGTAAAGCCTTGTATATTTACATCTTTCTCTCTCAATTTCGAAATCTTAGGATAGATTAGAATATGATATATAAAAAAAGATCTATATTTATGTTTTATTATTAGGATAAGAATTCAAACAGGACTTGGTGGCAACAACCATTAAGGCTGGATTCATAAGAATTCTATAGGTAAGGGACTTGAACAGGACTTAGTGGCTACAACCATTAAGGCTTGCTTCATATAAATCCTAGGATATAAGTCAAAAAGAAGTGAACAGGATTTGGTGGCTAAAACCATTAAAGCTTGATTCATGAAAGCCTGTCCAGTCTTGGTCAATAAAATTGACTGAGTGAGAAATTAGAAGAGAGAAAGAATAGGAACTACTATTTACATGCAGGTCCAGATAATTGTTTGAACATCCTTACATCTTGTGATCGATACTCCCAAGGTAAAGCCTGCACATTTATTTTATGCAAGAATTGAGGTTAGTAGAGGGAATCTTAGACATGATTGGTTAAGTTGCTGACTAGGAGAACTTGGTTGATATACTATGATATTGTATAGTGCACTTTTGTAGTTAGGATGTTTATAACTTGGATTGCACTACTAGAAAGATATGATTAAGATTGATAGACATATTGAGTCCCTGCTGTTTTCAAACCTTTTCCAAGACTACAAGTTGTTTTTGCTTGAGGACAAGCAAAAGGTTAAGTCTGGGGGAGTTGATATACCATGAATTTGACTCACTTTTAGTCATGGTATATTAGTATTTTAGGATATATTCTCTACATTCTTGGGTCTATACTGCATATTTATAGGTTCGGGAGCTAATGGAAGAAAGATGATGATTTTGGAGCATTTTAGAGTTCATACCCGAGAGGACCATATCGACCACCCGAGGTCGACAAGGAGAGATGCGCGTCGATCGATGCATACTCAGTGCTATCGATCGACACTTAATCGCAGAAGCCCGGATTTGGTCACAGCCGACTTGAAGCCCAAGACACCATCTATTTACCAAAATGCCCTGACGAGTTGTAACCTAATTTTCTTAGTATTTATGTCTTGCCTATGTGTTTTAGCACAGACACGGTTTTTACAAGAGTTTCTTAGTTTCTTTGTTTTTGGTGAGAGAGAGAGTTATTAAGTTGAGAGTAATCTTGAACACCATTTATTTATCTATCTATCTATGAAGTTTTTATGAGTTTGCTTGTGTCTTACTTAGCCATGTCTGAGTAAACACCTTTGTTAGAATTAGGGTTCAAATAGGTATGAGGGATTAGCCCAAAATATGATTACCTGAGCATGCGATATTCATCTTAGAAGATCATGCTTAATGCTTGTGTTGGAGTAGCTAACATACACATGAATACAAAGATATGAATCCTTGGATCTATCTTCTCTGAGCCAGTAATTTACCTGGAACAAGCGACAGCTGACTGGGTAATTACTTGGTGAACTGTATTCAACCACACGCTTAAATCTTACTAGTAGCGCTTCGATCGATACTCATATAGAGTAATCGATCGATAGACGCGGGGCATATGTCGATCGACATCGGCGACATCACACCGATTGACGCTCTAACCTATGTTCACAACGGAGGTGTTTCATCGTTTCTAGTGATTAGATGGTCACAACGACAGTTGGGCTATTGCTTAGTTGGGTTCTTTAATATCATGCAAGCATATCATATAGGCAGTCATACCTCTATAATCCTGATAACCTGAATAGTAATCCTAGATCTAATTTTTTAAATCATACTTGTTAACCCAAATCAATCATCCTTGAGTAATTGTCCTACTCAAACCAGTTTCCTGTTTACTTTTATTTACAGCTTTTAAAAAACACCAACCTAGCTTAGTTAAGATAAGATCTATTGATTTCTCAACTCCTTGGGGATTCGATCCCTAAATACTACAATTGACCTCTTTTGATGAGAGTAATATTGCTATAGGTTAATTTGAGCAGGTATCACCATCGAAGAATAGTTGTTGGAATGCAGTAGATGAAAACTCGTTATACGTTGGAAATTTTCCAACAAATTTCAATCGAACAGAGACGGTAGATATTTCGTAAAAAGTTTGTTGGAATATGTCATTGGAAATACGAAATTCCAACGAGACTTCCGTTGGAGTTTCAAATGAATATTCCGTGTCAATTTTTCCATGAAGTCCCAAAGATTCTTCCGTTTGGATTTTCTGACGAGTTTCGAAAGAATTTTTGTGGTATTTTTCCAATTAGTTCCCACGAAAATTTAATATTTTTTCAAATTTTTTTTTATAAAACCTTAAACTTTTTGTTTTCAAATTTGGAAAAAAAATGAAAATTTAGTTTAAAATAAACAAAAAATAGTCTGGAATTCCATAAACGAAAAGTGGATAAGAACAAATATAAAGGAAACGCAAAGATTCGGCTCTTGAGGTTCGCCATCTTCATCTGAGAAATTTTTAGGGTCCTTGGATTTAAGGATCACTCTTCATCAAGCTAATTCCATGGATACGAGAGAAGCCCTCCAGAGTTCCTTAGAGTATCGTCAACGCTTATGTTTCTGGTACTGTTTCATAGGCAACTTTTTTTATTATTAGTTTCTTGTTGTATGATAAAAAAAAATTAAAAAGGCGAACCAAATCGCTAACCGCCACGTGTCAGCAGAGCCCACGAACAGTGCGATAAACAACTAAAAACCGGTTCTTATATAACTATTTGTGGACCCATTTATTTTTATTATTATTATTTTAAGGATTTTTGGGTTAGGAACTCCCATTGGAGTTGGTCTTAGGTCTCGTCAGCAATGTTTATTCGAGGAGGTATCGTGGAGGACACTGAGTCTGAGAATAGTAAGTGACTTTTTCATACGCGGGCGAACCATATCTGTGTCGAAAATTCCTAGGAATCAGGGCTGTCTGCAATATTTATTGAAAACTATTAACAAAGTGAAAATAAAATTATAAAATAAAAAATAAAAAAATAAAATAAAATTATAAATTTGTGAAATAAAATATCAACAATTATAATATTTAACCTGGTTGTAAAGCTGCTGGATCTCCTCAGCTGGGTATGGATGTTCGATTTTCGATTCGGTTTGGTTCTTTTGTTTTTTTCTGAAAATTTGGTCACCAGGTATCTCTGAAAATACGTTCTGAACGTATGCAATTCTTAGCAAATAGTCGAGATATAATAAAAAATTGCAACTCTTCTTCAGTTTCACGATTAATCAAAGAGATGCAAAAAAAAAACTAACTGTTAATCGTTAAAATTTAAGACACTTTCATTGGGGAGCCTAGAGTACTCATTAACAAAGGAACAATCCCAACCACTTTCTCATCAATTTTATAAAGATAATAATTGTAAGTCATTAATACATATAATTATCAAGTTGGTCATTCTTAAGAAATGTAATTTTGAAAGTCATTCTTATTTAAAATTAAAGTTGTGTCGTCATTCTTAATAAAAATAATCAAATTGGGTCTTTTGTCATAAAGATAATTTGTGTGACATTCTTATATTAAAAGTAGTCTGGCTCGTTCTTCATAGAATTAATAGTTGGCTCATTCCTAATAAAAATTAATTTTTGAGTTTGGTCTTTCTTTATAGAAGATTCTTTTTAAGCTGGTAAACATAATTGCAAGTTGAGTCATTTTTTAATTATTTTTGAATAAGGGTAAGAGTAGTTAATTCAACATTTTTTTAATTTTTTAAAAATCATTGGTTCAATACACCTCTTAAGAATAAGTAAGAGTAGTTAATTCGATGACAAAAGAGTAGTTAATTCGAATAAGGAATATTCGAAAATGGTCCTAAATATTATATATTTAAACTCCTCGGAAATATTATTAACAAAATAGTGTTTTTAAAAAAATAAATACGTTACAATCTCTTTGCAAATTTTTTATTTAGGTTTTAAGTTTATTTTATTAAAAATTTTTGATTTTTTAATAACTAAAGCTTAACTTTTTTTATAAAAATGAACTGATGGACATTTTTTTAATAACAAAGCATTAAAGTTATAGTTTATTCGGATTTAAACCGAAAAACCCAAAAACCGAGGAACTCTGAGCCGACCCGAACCGATATAGACATAATTTAAGTTTGGTAACTATTTATTCTAAACCGAATAACCCGAAATCCAAATAACTTGAACCGAACCCGATCCGAAATCCGGATTGAACACCCCTAACAAATATCATTATGTTATGTGAATAATATTTTATTTTCTTAAAATCTATTAAGAAAAGGATAATGCTATAACAATATTAGACTTTAGAAAAAGAAATATATTAAAAAGAGACATAATTAATTTCTAATCCCTAAAAGAAAAGGATTAAACTTATCTCTATATAAACAACTTACCTTTCAACCAAAATCTCATCAAACAAACTTTCAATATAACATTCTTTTTCTGCGTCTTGCGTTTCCAAATAGGTACTGTTCCAATCGTTTGAACTGCTTTAACTAATTATTCAGATATGTAATTGTTATCCGTGAGTTTCTCGCCTTATTCTGTAATATTAGCCACAATCATAATTATTCATAACAGTTGTTATTCGCTTTAACTAATTAGCCATAATCATATTTATGTCAATGCTAGGTTGTTGTAGGTTAGTTACTTTTTAGATTAAAATTGTTGTCTTCATCTGATTCCGTAATATTTTAATAGTTTAATTTATGATTGTGGTTAATTATGATTGTGCCTACAACAAAGTTAGGTTTTAGATTATGATTGTTGTTATTATTTTCATAAGTTTCCGTAATATTCTAATACTTTAATTTTATGATTGTCTCTAATTAGTTTTCTATTCGCTTTAATATGCTTATAATTTCAATCATTATTGATATTTTTTCAAGCTATAGTAGTTTCATCTGCTTGAGTAACTTAATTTAGTTATCTGAAATATTGATATGGTGTTTAACTAAAAAATATTATTAATTATTTTTGTATAGATACCAAAACAAACAGACAATGACTACTAAAATTCAGAATACAAACAAAGATTATGTAACATTGGATCAACTAAACAAAAAACGTTTTTATTGTAGTACGGTGGTACGTCTTAAAAACAATAAACTCATTAGTATATATATTTTATAATGATATATAAAATAAATGATACTATAAAGAACTCTTTTAATAAATGTTACTAACATAAAACTAAAACCTATCAAATATTCATGTTGTTGATATAAGATACTTTATAGAACAGTGAATACATCAGCATGTAAGGTTTCCAGTTTCTAAAGGAAAATTTTTTTTGTCAAAATACTATATTTATACTATTACTTTTCATCTTTACACTAATCACTATTATTTTTTCACTTTTAAAAAGGAAAAAAAAAACATTTATAACCCTATGATTAACATCGAAAAAAAATATAAGGTTGACTAATCTAAACTTATGATTTAGAATTGAGAGATGGGGTAGGGCTAAGGATTTAGGTTTAATATTTTTACATATATAAAAAATTATATATGAAGTCTTTAAGATAATAATAATTATTTTAAGAAACAACATTTGCATTAATAAACAAATATTTTTATAGAGTGATACAAACGCCTAATTATTATTGTGGCAATAACTTACGTAGGCAGTCACGACAATAATCACAAAATAAATCAACATAAGTTAATAAGAAGAAAAGAACATGCGAAGATCAGGATACAGAACTCTAGCTTATATTTTTCTTGAATCAATTATGTTTGGTGATCATATATGAGGAAGCTTAATTATATATATATATATATATATATATAGATGTGAATAATTGTAGTTCCTTTTGGTTTATGATTTTTTAATTAGGATTTGAATAAAAGAAAATTAACATTATTGTTATAAATCACCAGGTGGATGATCCATAACCAGACCCGATGATACTGATCCAGGCGCCAAGGAGGAGAGAGACAGCAAAGATAGTTTCCATATTTCTATTTCATGTGTTATTTTCATTATTGTATTTACCTTTTCCTTGTTGTATTAGGAAAATCTAGTTTTCCATTTATCTTATGACGGTCTAACTATGACGGTCTAATACTTGTATAAATATAGACCTCTGGTCATAAGTAATAATAAGCTTTCACAGCACCTCTTTTACAACACGTTATCAGCACGATCCGTCTCTCAAAACCCTAAGCTAAATCTCAGACCATCCGATTTTCTCTCTTGATCACGATAAACACTAAAACTGTAAACAAGAAGAATCTGTCTCAGAACTTTAAAGAGGTCATTCTCTCAAACCGTGAGGAAACAGAAAACGATCAACATATCAAATTGAATCCCTCGACGAGACGAATCCATCGGTGCAAACCACTTGTAGATCTGACCGCCGACGCGCCCTCACGCACAGATACAGTGTACGCCGATCTCACTCATCCGAGATAAAACCCCAGCTCTCTCTCTCTCTCTCTCTCTCTCTCTCTCTCTCTCTCTCTCTCTCTCCTCTCTCTCTCTCTCTCTCTCTCTCTCTCTCTCTCTCTCTCTCTCTCTCTCTCTCTCTCTCTCTCTCTCTCTCTCTCTCTCTCTCTCTCTCTCTCTCTCTCTCTCTCTCTCTCTCTCTCTCTCTCTCTCTCTCTCTCTCTCTCACGATCGGACCCTAAGCAAGACGCAACCAGCTCCTGATCCGTTCCGGTCATCCAGTTCGCGATCCGACTCGTTCCAGCTCTCGGTGGTCCGGTTCTACATATCAATGCTTAGGTAAAATTCATAAATCCTACGAACCCATAATTGAATTGGTTGATTGATAAAGATTGAACCCTAAAATTGAAATCTCTTTCCCTAATGAAAACCCTAAGTCAATAGATCCCAAAAACTCTTTCTTGAGTAAATTGTAGCTCTCAAGTCCGATAGAGATTGTTTTAAACAATTAAACTCAAACCATTAAAAAGTTTTGAATCTCAAAAATCCCTATGATCATCCCAATCTTTATGATCATATCGTGTCCTTAATCCCCTTGATCAAATCGAAAAACCCTAGAAATTGATCAACCCCTAAAACTTAAATTTGATCAATTTCCTAATTTAAAGTATTGAAACGATTGCTTGTTTTAATTGCTTAAAAATCGAATTTGATTGTTTTTAAATTCTAAAACCGTGGGAAAACTTTCAAATTAGTATTATGATTCTATTTCGAAAAGTTACAATTGGTTTTTCTAAACAACAATAGGTTGACAATTGGATTTTATCAAGATCGATTTTATAAAACCCTAATCCAATTTTTGAT
The DNA here is from genome assembly GCF_000801105.2 of Raphanus sativus. Taxonomy (NCBI): domain Eukaryota; kingdom Viridiplantae; phylum Streptophyta; class Magnoliopsida; order Brassicales; family Brassicaceae; genus Raphanus; species Raphanus sativus. Next base: position 31,398,909 of record NC_079516.1, read on the forward strand.
TGCTTGTTTGGTTAATTATTTAAACCGATTTTGATTATAGAGAGATAAACCCTAATTTGATTTTCATAGAAACTAATCCGATTAGGTTGATATGCTAGGAGTACCATGATCATTAGGTTGCTAGAAAGAATCGATTTTAGAAATCATTATAAATCGGCTGCATCATGAAAACACTTAAAATCGTTTTGCTAAGTTATGAATCCGGTTTGCATGGCATGCATCATTAACTATATTGTATGCATCATATAGTTATTAAAACATCATCTAAATACTTATTAGAAATTATTTTTTCTGGTCCTTCTGACATAAAGAATTTATATTAAGCTATATAAAGCTATTAAATTTTCTAAAAGTATATATATGTTTGTTTTCAGATGTCGAAAATCAATAACCTTGAATATGCTGCCCTTAATCTCTCTGGAGACAATTATCTCCAGTGGGCATTGGATACAGAGATCATCCTAAAGTCTAAGGATCTCAGTGAATGTATTACCGAGAACAACAAGGCTACTGAAAAGGATCAATATAGGGCAATATTAATTAGTCGCCATCACCTGATTGAGAGTCTCAAAGATCAGTACATAACCATTAAGAATCCTCTAGACCTTTGGAAAGAGTTGAAACAAAGATATGATCACCAAAGGACGGTGCTCTTACCAAAGGCTAGACACGAATGGAAAAACCTCAGGATCCAAGACTTCAAGTCTGTGGATCATACAACTCAGCAATGTTTAAGATCGTTTCTATACTTAAACTATGTGGTGAGGATATAACGGAGGAAGATATGCTTGAAAAGACTTTCTCCACCTTCCACACAAGTAATGTGTTGCTACAGCAACAATACCGTGCAAAAGAATTCAAGACTTATGCGAGCTTGATTTCATGCTTATTACTTGCTGAGCAAAACAATGAGTTACTGATGATAAATAGTGAGATGAGACCTCCAGGTGCCACACCTTTACCTGAAGCCGAGAAAGAGGCTAATCACGTCCAATCCCACAGCCATAGGCGTGCAAGATTTAATGGACAGGGCCGTGGTCAATACAATTCAGGCCGCGGACAAGGCAGTCAATCTGGTCGAGACCAGAACCAAAGACGCTCGTTTAGACGAGGTCATGGTCGAGGCTGCGGGTCTTCGTTCATACCGCAGCATTCAAACAACTCGACCAAATCTGTATGCCATCGGTGTGGAATGAGTAACCATTGGGCAAAGACTTGTAGGACTCCCAAGCATCTAGTGGAGCTATACCAAGAAAGTATGAAAGGGAAGAATCCTGAAGCCATATGGTGATCCATGATAATGAAAACGATTTCGATCATGAAAAAGATGATCTTATGGGTTATGAAACTTCAGATGTTCTAAAGGATTGAATTTGACATTCTGATTTTTGTGTTTTATAATTTGGTGTTTGATTTATTTTTTCGTCCTCATTTTAAATTAAAAGTGTTTCTTTGAATTTATTATATGAATGAAACATTTATATTAAAATCTTATCTCTGAAATTTCCGAAAATTATATCTATAAATCTGAAATTAATGATATAATAAAATATATAATAAATCCTCTAAAATTTCTTCATTCTAAAGAATGAATGAATGGTTTCATAGTGAAACCATGAGCAAAGGAAAAGAGTTCCTTAATTGTCCAAAGAGATAAGAGATAAGAGATAAACTCAGAAGACAAGATGATGGGGCAATGAATCTCCGACGTAGCCTATCTCCTTTACATGCAGAATGTGAAGCGCTGATTTGGGCAATGGAGTGCATGAAGACCCTGCAGTTCTCAGATGTGGTTTTTGCTACGGATTGTTCTCAATTGGTGACGATGGTGTCTTCACCCGAAGAATGGACAGCATTTACTACGCACATGGAGGAATTTCGCCGAAGTAAGACTTTCTTCCCTAATTTCAAGATCAGACATATTCCAATGGCGCAAATACAATGGCGGACAAGCTTGCTCATGGGGCAAGGAATTCACCTTCAGCTATGTTATATGTCGATTCGATACCTCCGGTTTGGCTTTCGAAATCGGTGGAATCACGTTAGAGTAATTCATTGTTGTCAAAAAAAAAAGATAGAGATAAGAGATAAAATTGCGGGTATGCGGCCAGATATGTATAAGGGCAAGCATTCAGATGCTTATATTCACCTAGAGAAACCCATTGAGATTATAAAATATAAGAATGGTTTCCACAATGATATAATGGGCAAGGAAACAAAAGGTTCCTTCAAAAGTTTTGAAAATCGCCCAAGGCCATACCTGCATTCTCTACTGATCAAGACTATGCTAACGATCAGTATGATAAGAGGCAAGAGCCATGGTAACCAGATTGGTATACCCCACGAAACTTACACACTTTATGGCATGACCGGACTAGCCATCCTGGTCTAAACTGATGCAAAGATTGATATTGCAAAAGGCACAAAGAGTTATCCCATAGAATCTCACGTTGTGTAAAATGTACACAAGGGAAACTCATTAGGCTATAATGTCTCAAGCATTCAAATGATTATAGCATGTTCATGAGGGAGAAATGACACACCCGTGTGGTCCATGACCATACTATAAACATGAATATGACAGCTTGGCTGTACAGGCCATTACCTATATGGTTCAGACTCTAAAGTCTATAAGCTTGGGGACATCATGAAATTTACATGTATAAGGTTAATATGCATCAGGCCATATAAGTGAGCATAGATATTCCCATCTCAGATTGAATACGGGTCATGAGCCAGACATAAACCATCTTAAGAGAATCTGAATATACCACCACAGACATATGTGCCATTTAAGATAGAACCTCAGAAGAGGATTGGGAATATATGTTGGATGAAAATGTCTTTCTCCCACGAATTTAAAGGTATCTTGAGCCAAACATGGGTGGTCTAATTAGTGGCCAAGAACACAGATTGCAAAAGATAGTAATCTGATTATCCAACATTAAAAGGAGAAAGTTATAAGTTGGTAAAGAGAATAAAAGAAATAGAATGGTATTTACATCATTGTCTTGGCAAGATCCTCGGACTATAAAATATGATCTAAGACGTCCAAAGAATGTGATCAAAAGATATAAAAGCTAGCAAAAATAGATGCAAGACACATTGACCCGAAAATAAAAAGAATGACTAAATCATACCAGCTTAGCACCACGAATTTGATGTCCTAAGAGACACAATCAAGTTGCTATAGTGTCTATACAAGATAGACCAATAAGTTCCTAAAGATAAGAAACCTCAGAAAGAAATGAAAGGTACATAGAATGATACAAATCCGAGTTCAAAGGAAAAAAGTCCAGACAGAGAGATAAGGCTGGCCAGCTAAACATCTAAGGTACTAGACCATGTAGTTTGGGACGCCAAACTGCAAGGTAGTAAAGGTCCTAGATAATAAGATCTCAAATCTATTAGCTCATGTCTGGAACACTATGGAACTACATAAGAGTGTTAACACTAATGATGTATTTACATACAAGAGAGCTCATAAAAGAAAGTAGAACTTGAGTTTAAAGATATAAAGCGAGGATCATGAACCCACATAAGAGTACTCATAAAGAATAAAGGAAACATGGGGTTTAAAGTATTTACAGAAAGATGGGCGTATTGGCCATACATATAGAAAAACGCCATCAAATGATAAAACCAGTGAATGGGTCTTGTGAGGAAAATAAACCATGAGATATATAGGACATCACCACATGGTCTAAGGTGATCATGTTCCTACTTAAAGCATTCAAAGAATGGCTTGATTACACAAGGATACTCACAGAGACCAAGGAACAGATTATAAGGAGATATACTCGTATGTGGTGGATGCTACTACACAAATTCGAAATTGATAAAGGTCTGGTTATAAGTAAGAGATAATGTAGTAAGCAGCATATTAATCACTGGATAAAAATAATAAAGGTACCAGAAAGATGAGAAAGAAAGTTCTCAACGAACATCATCGTTCCTAAGCTGTTTATGGACTGAAACAAAAGCAGCTGCATATAATATGATAGACTAAGTAATACTTAGTAAAGGAGTTCTATAAGAACGATCCAAATCAGTCCATATATCATTATGAAAGAAATTCCTTGTGTTTATAATAAACCAACCAAAAAGAGGTTAAGTGTTTTCGATGATACAAGTTATCGATTGATTCTTAGACAGGCTATGTTTTATATATGATGGGACTACAATGATTTGTAGTAGAGATCATAGCCGTGTGTGTGTATCAGCACACCACAATTACATAGTGTAATGCGAGATGGTCATACGAAAAGGGCAAAGAGAACCATTAAGGCTCACGACCATACCGAATCAAAGGTCGTGTCCGGCTCCATTCCAGCCCAATCGCCCATGAAAGATGACTAATATGTTAACACCAAAACGTGTAACATCATCGCAACACACAGACCATAATGAACCAAGAGAGTGACCAAAAGTATGTCTGGTCGAGGTCAAATGGATATGGCATTGCTGAAGGCAAGAAAGATCGATAGCCATGTATAAGGTCCATGAGTGTATTTGACTGCAGATCCATAGTTTTATGAGATTATAAAACTCATTGCAGCAATAATTATTAATGACATGACCATAGACACTCACGAGTTATGGACGAGTATAGACAAGGTCTATAACTCAACATGGATCGACCAATAAAGAAAGATCGACTATAATGGATAAGCCATGAGCACATACAAGTGATGTATGTTCGAATGGACAAAGGCATTTCCATGAGAAAGCCAAGTGGTTCGTATGTGTTTGGTCGATGGCTCAATATATATTAAAATGTCCACGGTATGGCAAAGTCATGTGAGTAGAGGATCTGTGGGACATAAGAAGACCTGCGAGTAAAGTTTGATCGCAGATTAGAGGTTCATCCGAGTACTGGTCGAGTACCATCCGTCTGACCAGGACATAGAGTGGTCGACAGCAAAAGAAGCACATCACATCTGAGTCTTCAGCGATGTTTAAATCAGGGGGAGTAGTATGTGTTGTACTCTTTTTCCTTCACCATGGTTTTGTCCCAGTGGGTTTTCCTGGTAAGATTTTAATGAGGCAACATTAAGCATACTACGAACCCTGAATGGTTATGACGTCTAAGGGGGAGTGTTATAAATCATTTGGTGGAGGATCCATAACCAAACTCGATGATACTGATCCAGGTGCCAAAGAGGAGAGAGAGACAGCAAATAGATAGTTTCCATATTTCTATTTCATGTGTTCTTTCCATTATTGTATTTAACTTTTCCTTGTTGTATTAGGAAAATCTAGTTTTCCATTTATCTTTTGACGGTCTAACTATGACGGTCTAATACTTGTATAAATATAGACCTCCGGTCATGAGTAATAATAAGCTTTCACAGCACCTCTTTTACAACACGTTATCAGCACAATCCGTCTCTCAAAACCCTAAGCTAAATCTCAGACCATCCGATTTTCTCTCTTGATCACGATAAACACTAAAACCGTAAACAAGAAGAATCTGTCTCAGAACTTCAAAGAGGTCATTCTCTCAAACCATGAGGAAACAGAAAACAATCAACATATCAAATTGAAGCCCTCGACGAGACGAATCCATCGGTGCAAACCACTTGTAGATCTGACCATCGACGCGCCCTCACGCACAGATACAGTGTACGCCGATCTCACTCATCCGAGATAAAACCCCAGCGCTCTCTCTCTCTCTCTCTCTCTCTCTCTCTCTCTCTCTCTCTCTCTCTCTCTCTCTCTCTCTCTCTCTCTCTCTCTCTCTCTCTCTCTCTCTCTCTCTCGCTCTCTCTCACGATCCGACCCTAAGCAAGACGCAACAGCTTCTGATCCGTTCCGGTCATCCAGTTCGCGATCCGACTCGTTCCAGCTCTCGGTGGTCCGGTTCTACATATCAATGCTTAGGTAAAATTCATAAATCCTACGAACCCATAATTGAATTGGTCAATTGATAAAGATTGAACCCTAAAATTGAAATCTCTTTCCCTAATGAAAACCCTAAGTCAATAGATCCCAAAAACTCTTTCTTGAGTAAATTGTAGCTCTCAAGTCCGATAGAGATTGTTTTAAACAATTAAACTCAAACCCTTAAAAAGTTCTGAATCTCAAAAATCCCTATGATCATCCCAATCTTTATGATCATATCGTGTCCTTAATTCCCTTGATCAAATTGAAAAACCCTAGAAATTGATCAACCCCTAAAACTTAAATTTGATCAATTTCTTAATTTAAAGTATTGAAACTGATTGCTTGTTTTAATTGCTTAAAATCGAATTTGATTGTTTTTTAAATTCTAAAACCGTGTGAAAACTTTCAAATTAGTATTATGATTCTATTTGAAAAGTTATAATTGGTTTTTCTAAACAACAATAGGTTGACAATTGGATTTTATCAAGATCGATTTTATAAAACCCTAATCCAATTTTTGATTGCTTGTTTGGTTAATTATTTAAACCGATTTTTATTATAGAGAGATAAACCCTAATTTAATCCGATTAGGTTGATATGCTAGGAGTACCATGATCATTAGGTTGCTAGAAAGAATCGATTTTAGAAACCATTATAAATCGGCTGCATCATGAAAACACTTAAAATCATTTTGCTAAGTTATGAATCCGGTTTGCATGGCATGCATCATTAAATATATTGTATGCATCATATAGTTATTAAAACATCATCTAAATACTTATTAGAAATTTTTTTTTCTGGTCCTTCTGACATAAAGAATTTATATCAAGCTATATAAAGCTATAAAATTTTCTAAAAGTATATATATGTTTGTTTTCAGATGTCGAAAATCAATAACCTTGAATATGCTGCCCTTAATCTCTCTGGAGACAATTATCTCCAATGGGCATTGGATACAGAGATCATCCTAAAGTCTAAGGATCTCGGTGAATGTATTACCGAGAACAACAAAGCTACTGAAAAGGATCAATATAGGGCAATATTAATTAGTCGCCATCACCTGATTGAGAGTCTCAAAGATCAGTACTTAACCATTAAGAATCCTCTAGACCTTTGGAAAGATTTGAAACAAAGATATGATCACCAAAGGACGGTGCTCTTACCAAAGGCTAGACACGAATGGAAAAACCTCAGGATCCAAGACTTCAATTCTGTGGATCATACAACTCAGCAATGTTTAAGATCCTTTCTATACTTAAACTATGTGGTGAGGATATAACGGAGGAAGATATGCTTGAAAAGACTTTCTCCACCTTCCACACAAGTAATGTGTTGCTACAGCAACAATACCGTGCAAAAGAATTCAAGACTTATGCGAGCTTGATTTCATGCTTATTACTTGCTGAGCAAAACAATGAGTTACTGATGATAAATAGTGAGATGAGACCTCCAGGTGCCACACCTTTACCTGAAGCCGAGAAAGATGCTAATCACGTCCAATCCCACAGCCATAGGCGTGGAAGATTTAATGGACAGGGCCGTGGTCAATACAATTCAGGCCGCGGACGAGGCAGTCAATCTGGTCGAGACCAGAACCAAAGACGCTCGTTTAGACGAGGTCATGCTCGAGGCTGCGGGTCTTCATTCATACCGCAGCATTCAAACAACTCGACCAAATCTGTATGCCATCGGTGTGGAATGAGTAACCATTGGGCAAAGACTTGTAGGACTCCCAAGCATCTAGTGGAGCTATACCAAGAAAGTATGAAAGGGAAGAATCCTGAAGCCCATATGGTGATCCATGATAATGAAAACGATTTCGATCATGAAAAAGATGATCTAATGGGTTATGAAACTTCAGATGTTCTAAAGGATTGAATTTGACATTCTGATTTTGTGTTTTATAATTGGTGTTTGATTTATTTTTTCGTCCTCATTTTAAATTAAAAGTGTTTCTTTGAATTTATTATATGAATGAAACATTTATATTAAAATCTTATCTCTGAAATTTCCGAAAATTATATCTATAAATCTGAAATTAATGATATAATAAAATATATAATAAATCCTCTAAAATTTCTTCATTCTAAATAATGAATGAATGGTTTCATAGTGAAACCATGAGAAAAGGAAAAGAGTTCCTTAATTGTCCAAAGAGATAAGAGATAAGAGATAAGAGATAAAATTGCGGGTATGCGGCCAGATATGTATATGGGCAAGCATTCAGATGCTTTATATTCACCTAGAGAAACCCATTGAGATTATAAAATATAAGAATGGTTTCCACAATGATATAATGGGCAAATGAAACAAAAGGTTCCTTCAAAAGTTTTGAAAATCGCCCAAGGCCATACCTGCATTCTCTACTGATCAAGACTATGCTAACGATCAGTATGATAAGAGGCAAGAGCCATGGTAACCAGATTGGTATACCCCACGAAACTTACACACTTATGGTATGACCGGATTAGCCATCCTGGTCTAAACTGATGAAAATATTGATATTGCAAAATGCACAAAGAGTTATCCCATAGAATCTCACGTTGTGTAAAATGTACACAAGGGAAACTCATTAGGCTATAATGTCTCAAGCATTCAAAAGATTATAGCATGTTCATGAGGGGGAGAAATGACACACCCGTGTGGTCCATGACCATACTATAAACATGAATATGACAGCTTGGCTGTACAGGCCATTACCTATATGGTTCAGACTCTAAAGTCTATAAGCTTGGGGACATCATGAAATTTAAATGTATAAGGTTAATATGCATCAGGCCATATAAGTGAGCATAGATATTCCCATCTCAGATTGAATACGGGTCATGAGCCAGACATAAATCATCTGATATATGGTGTTTTTCACATCATTGTATATATGTTTTCATTTGTTTCAAGTCACTAATTCGTGTCAGTCTAGTCCTTTTTGACCTTTTACAGGTCTGGAGTTAGTAGAGAGGGAAGAGAAGGTGCCTGATGAAAAGATGTCCTTTTGGAGCAATCCTGCGGAGAACACTCAAGTAGAACAGTCCCGAGACTGTTCTCTCTCAAGCGGAACAAGCAGATGGAGTGATCCGGAGATTGTTCCCGACGAATATGGAAACTCTTTATTTCGGGAATTAAAGTCCTGTTGCCCTAATCTCTTTTCTTCTGATTGGCGCCTCCATATAAAACGCCATCTATCTTTTTTACTATTTTCTTACGCTAGTTTTTACAAGAGAACACTGTGAATTGCGATCTGCAACTTGTAAGGGAGAAGAATTCATCCTCTCATAAAGAAGATCATCTGAACCCTATTGTTTTCTACTCTGTTCTTATGCAATTTTATTCAGGATTTATGTCTTTGATTCTTTGCACCATGATCGAGTAGTAGCCTTGCTCGCCTAGGGTTTTTAGGGTGTTGAGACATGAGCTAAACATAGATAAGCGATCCATAACTGTTTTTCATTCATACTGTTCTTACTGCTTTCATTAACCTGATCACTTGATGTTAGATCACTAGTTCATCGCCTAGTTAACCGCTTAGGAGATAACTTGATTTGTATTGAATGAGCTTAGTATCCCTAATCAGCGAAAGTAGATATTATGTTGGTAAGTGAACTGATCGGATCTGTTCTCTAAAGCTTGCAATCGATCCTCATCCAACGACAGTTAGGTGGTGAGATCGATCTGCAAAGCGATCACTGCCACGACAGTGGAGTGTTCCAGCTGAGTGATCCGAGTTCTAGAAAGTACTTCATTGCGCTTGAATAATTGTTTGGCTTCAGTTCAACACCCAATGAAATACCCTAGGCTAGCTCTTGTTTAATTGAATCAATCTCGTGTTTTATTTGCTTGTTTTCTATCGTCACTTTATAACCAAATCTATATCTTCATCTTAGCTTGGTTTCGGAACTTATAGAACTAGAGTGTAGACTGGTCCTCTGGATTTGAATCTCAAGTACTACAATTGCAACTGTTAACTTGGCAGTAGCAAGGATTCATTTTTAGTGTATCAAGTTTTTGCGCCGTTGCCGGGGACCAGATTGTTTACCTCTAATTTTTGGTTTCATATCTAGTCTAAGATATCTAACTCGTGTTTATTTCTTTGTTTCAGCTGATGATCCAGGTGCATGACCAGTAGACATACTCGGAGCAACGCACAAGGACCATTGCATCAGCTTAACAACGAAGAACTAGCGAGATTGGAACGACAGAACCGTCAACAGCCGAGATCTACGAACACCAACATGGGTGATCACCAGGATGATCTCACTGCTGCGTTTGCACTCATGCAACAGCAGATGCAGTAGATGCAGCAAACGATCCAAGCGCAGCAAGCTGCTGCTGAGCAAGCTGCTCTGAATGCTGAGAACCAGCAGAACCAACCGGAGGAAGTTGTCCAGGTCGGCCAGAGAAACTTACTGCACAATCTGCCTGCTACGCGATCTGCCATCAACCCTCCACCGTGCACTAGGCAAGACTTCGAGATCAAGCCAGCCTTGATAAGTCTAGTGCAAAGTAAGATCTTCAATGGACTTCCTGCTGAGATACCGATGGACCACATCGAGCACTTTGAGAAGATGTGTGGTTTCACTAAAGCGAATGGAGTACCACCCGATTACATCAAGTGTACTATGTTCCCTTTCTCTCTTGATGGGAAAGCTGCTCGCTGGCTTGATTCCCTACCCACGGGATCACTCACCACTTGGGAACAAGTCCGAGAGGCCTTCTTAAGCCACTTCTACACGAAATCAAAGACGGCAGCTCTGAGAAAGAAGATCGTGACCTTCAAACAGTTGGTGGACGAGCCGTTATGCGATGCATGGGAGCGATTCAACGTCTACCGCAGAGAGTGCCCGCATCACGGTTTTGAGGTTTTGAGGAAGACTATCTGCTGGGAGTGTTCTACGATGGAGTAGGCTGGGAGTACCGGAACGCTTTGAACTCAGCCAGTAAGGGAGATTTCATTACCCAGTCAACTCAAGGTGCCTTCGAGTTGATTGAAAACATGGCCTCAAGCTCAGCTGATAATAACCGCGAGACTGATCGCACTCAGAAGGTGAAAAGCATCGATAACAACAAGATTGATGAGCTCTCTGCCAAGGTCGATCAGCTGATTAAGAGCAACCAGAACCAGGTCTTCATCATGGAAGAATCCCCTCAGGATAAAGCAACTGCGGATGGCACATCAGAGGCAGATCAGTCAGCTGAAGATCAACATGAAGTGAGCTATGTGAATGGGCAAGGATGGCAGTTCAAGAACTATCACCCGAACCCTAACGTGAGGAACAATCCCCACCTGTTCAATGCCCCTAAACCAGACGATAAAGCTCAAGGAAATCAGGGTCAGAACAGTGGATACCAAAGGCCTTATGGCAATCAAGGAAGAACCTTTGTCCTCAACCCAACTCAGAATGCCCAGTTCCACAGCCAGAAATAGCCGGTTAATCAGCAGGTTGCACAACCGGCTCAGACTGCTCCGCACGATGACATGAAGAGCCTTGCCAATATGATGAGCCAGCTGCTCCAAGGACAGCAGATCCATGGGAAAGCACTGAACCAGGTCACAAACGACATCAACACCAGGATGAATCATATGTTCAATGACCTAAGTGCCAAGTATGACAATGTCTCAAGCCATATGAGACAGATGGATATTCAGATTGCTCAGACTGCTGAGAGTGTGAAGAGACAGCAAGGAACTCTCCCTGGAAAAACAGACAAGAACCCCAAGGAGTGCAATGCGGTAGGTCTAAGGAGTGGAAAGCAACTGCCTGATCTGGACCCAGGAGATTCACATCGGCTGAGAAAGGGAAGCAGAAGGAGTCGGATCAGTCACCTAAAGATGTACCCACAGATGAGGAAGAGGCAGAACAACCTACTGAGACTGTTCCGACTGAAGCAGAGAGACCCGCTGGGGTTGTTTCCACCGACTGCAGCACCTTCTCCTGCTCGTCAGTATGTACCAAAAGTACCCTACCCTGTTCCAGCTAAGGCTACACGCAAGGATAAGGAAGAGATGAAGTGCAGGAAGATGCTGGAAGACCTAACTGTCAAGCTCCCTCTAATGAGTGTGATCCAGATGATACCATCCATGCGTAGCTTTGTTAAGGGACTGATCTCTGGGAAGATATCTGATGACAGCGAGTTCATGATTGTCTCTAAGGAGTGCAGTGTGGTGCTCCAGAACAGAAGGATCAAGAAGTTGGGTGATCCGGGAAAATTTGTCCTCTCGGTTCAGATTGGGGAGAACAGTTTTCTCATGCTCACTGGTCGATCTAGGGTTCAAGCATAAACCTCATGCCATATACTGTGGCTAAGCGCCTTGGGTACACGGACTTCAAGCCTACCAGGATGTCCCTAGTGTTTGCTGATCGATCTGTGAAGTCTCCAGTTGGAATCCTCGAAGATCTTCAAGTTCTGGTTGGGAACACACTTGTTCCTGCCGATTTCGTTGTTCTGGAAGTCGAGGAAGATTCCAATGATCCCCTGATCCTAGGCAGACCATTCCTCTGCACTGTTGGAGCTATCATTGATGTCCGACAGGGGAAGATTGATCTCCACCTTGGAGATATTGTGATGAAGTTTGAGATGGATCAGATGCTCAAGAAACCGATGCTGGATGGACAAACTTCACTGTCCAAGAAGATGGTGATCCGCTAGAGCCGCATGAGGGAATGATCGAGGAGATTCTCACCGAGGATCCACTTGAACTCGCCTTAGTCAGAGCTGAAGCCGAGCAGAGCTTAGAGAGTGTTGATGCTGATGCCTATGCCAAATTCCTGGATTCAGCCAGGAGTATTGAGAGAATGGTGGCAAATCTAAGTCTGGGGGAGAACAGTGAGTCCAGCAAATCGACTGGAACAACCGCGCCTCAGAACCCGTCTGTTCCGGCAGCTCAGGTCGATGACTCATGGAGCGAGCTGAAAGCTCCAAAGGTAGAGCTCAAATCCCTTCCCAAGGGACTCAGGTATGCATTTCTTGGACCCAACTCTACATATCCTGTCATTGTGAATGCTGACCTGAACAATGCAGAGACTGCTCTGCTTTTGTGTGAAGCTGAGAAAATATCGTAAGGCATTAGTTATTCTCTAGCTGACATACCTGGCATTTCACCTGATCTGTGCATGCATAGAATACACCTGGAAGATGAATCGATGACTTCTGTAGAACATCAGAGGAGGTTAAACCCAAATCTAAAAGATGTTGTAAAGAAAGAGATAATGAAACTTCTAGAAGCAGGTGTGATCTATGCGATCTCTGATAGTAAGTGGGTTAGTCCTGTGCATGTAGTACCTAAGAAAGGTGGGATCACTGTGGTAACCAATGAAAAGAATGAATTGATCCCTACTAGAACAGTTACTGGTCATCGCATGTGCATTGATTTTCGTAAGTTAATGCTGCGACTCGTAAGGATCACTTCCCACTTCCTTTTATTGATCAAATGCTTGAGAGATTGGCTAACCACCCTTACTATTGCTTTTTAGATGGTTATTCAGGTTTCTTTCAGATTCCCATCCACCCAGACGATCAGGAGAAGACGACGTTCACATGCCCTTATGGAACATATGCATACAGGAGGATGCCCTTCGGCTTGTGCAATGCTCCAGCGACCTTCCAACGCTGCATGATGTCGATTTTTACTGATCTGATCGAAGACATAATGGAGGTTTTCATGGACGATTTCAGCGTCTATGGAAGCTCCTTTCATGTCTGTTTGTCAAATTTGTGCAGGGTGCTGAAGCGATGCGAGGAGAAGCATCTGGTGCTGAACTGGGAGAAATGCCACTTCATGGTCAGAGATGGGATTGTTCTGGGACACAAGATATCAGAGAAAGGCATTGAGGTGGACAAGGCAAAGATCGAGGTCATGATGAGTCTGCAACCACCAACTTCAGTGAAGGGAATCAGGAGTTTCTTGGGACATGCTGGTTTCTATAGGAGGTTCATCCAGGACTTCTCTAAGATCGCGAGACCACTCACTCGGTTGCTCTGCAAGGAAGCTCAGTTTGCTTTTGACAGTGACTGCCTAGCCGCATTTCACACGATCAAGGGAGCTCTAGTCAGTGCACCAGTTGTCCAACCTCCAGACTGGGATCTTCCTTTTGAGATCATGACAGATGCAAGTGATTTTGCAGTGGGAGCAGTCCTTGGACAGCGTAAAGACAAGAAGCTTCACGTGATATACTATGCAAGCAGAACCCTTAGATGAAGCTCAGTGCCGATACGCAACCACAGAGAAGGAGCTCCTTGCCATCGTGTTCGCTTTTGAGAAGTTCAGATCCTATCTGGTTGGATCAAAGGTGATTGTGCACACAGACCACGCGGCTCTCAAGTACCTACTCACGAAGAAGGATGCTAAACCGCGGCTCTTAAGATGGATTCTCTTGCTCCAAGAATTTGATCTGGAGATAAGAGACAAGAAGGGGTTGATAATGGAGTGGCAGATCATCTCTCTAGGATGAAAGTGTCAGATGAGACAGTTCTTGACGAGGAACAACCGATGGAATACGTCAACGCGATTGGTCTGTGCAACTTGGAACAGTCGTCCCCTTTCATCAAGGACTGTTCTCGCGTAGAAGGAGCATTCGTTGCAGTGATCCAGAAGCAGTACCCGAACCTTCCATGGTTTGCTGAGATTGCCAACTTCTTGGCAGCTGAGAAAGAGCCTTTGAGGTTCACTGGGAATGAGAAGAGGAAATTTCTAAGGGAAGCAAGGCACTACTTCTGGGATGAGCCGTATCTATATCGGCAAGGCAAAGATGGGATCTTCAGGAGGTGTGTTCCAGAGGCTGATATTCCAGGGATCCTTCACCACTGTCACGGTTCCTCTTATGCTGGTCACTTTGCCACCTTCAAGACAGTTTCCAAGATCCTCCAAGCCGGTTTCTGGTGGCCCACTATGTTCAGAGATGCTCACGCTTTCATATCACGATGCAATTCATGCCAAAGGATGGGGAGTATAAGCAAGAGAAACGAGATGCCTCAGAACTACATCTTAGAAGTTGAAGTGTTCGACTGCTGGGGGATCGATTTCATGGGACCATTCCCAGTCTCTCACAAGAATGAGTACATCTTGGTTGCTGTGGACTATGTCTCCAAGTGGGTAGAAGCGATTGCTAGTCCAACCAATGATGTGCGAGTTGTAACCAAGATGTTCACCTCCATCATCTTTCCAAGATTTGGAGTGCCTAGAGTGGTTATAAGCGATGGTGGAACTCACTTTATCAACAAGTTGTTCCAAGGATTGCTGAGCAAGAATGGTGTGAAACACAAGGTTGCAACCGCCTATCATCCCCAAACAAGTGGTCAAGTGGAAGTTTCCAACAGAGAGATCAAGAGCATCCTGCAGAAGACTGTCAACACCACCCGCAAGGACTGGTCCCTTAAGCTTGACGATGCTCTCTGGGCGTACAGAACAGCCTACAAGACCCCTTTAGGGACCACTCCCTATCATCTGGTCTATGGCAAGGCGTGCCACCTACCTGTTGAGCTAGAGTACAAGGCGGCTTGGGCTGTCAAACTACTCAACTTCGACATCAAACCCGCCAAGGAGAGGCGAACCATTCAGATCCACGAGTTGGAGGAGATCAGGCATCTGGCCTATGAGAGCTCTAAGATCTACAAGGAAAAGACCAAGGCGTTCCATGACAAACGGATCATCAGCAGAAGCTTTGCTCCGAACGATCAGGTCTTACTCTTCAATTCACGGGTTAAGCTGTTCCCTGGAAAGCTTAAGTCCAGATGGTCTGGACCTTTCACCATCAAGGAGGTTCGCCCCTATGGAGCTGTTGTGTTCTGGACACAAGAGGTGGAGAATTTGTTGTCAATGGTCAGCGTCTCAAGCCATATCTTGCTGACACAACAATCGCTGAAGGTGTAGAGATACCCTTAAGCGATCCCCCTCAAGCCTAATCGGCTCATTGAAGTCAAGCTAGTGACAGAAAACAAGCGCTTGGTGGGAGGCAACCCACTGGTGAGTGTAAATATTGTTTTTTTTTTTTCTTTATCTTTCTAGGAACTAACTTGCAGGTTGAAAAATCAAGAAAATTCGAGATCACTCCAGGAGAGCACTCCAGCGGTTGTTCCGCCGATTGTTCCCAGGTAAGTGCTCGAACAAAAAAAAAATAAAAAAAATAAAAAAATAAAAAAAAGGGGAAGCGGTTTTGATGGACCTATTTAAGGCCCAAACACTCCACTCCCCCACTTCATCTCTCTCGCCGCAAACCACCCCCATTAGAACCCTAAATCGCAACTCACTCACCTCTCTTTCTCTCCATCGATTTTTGGTTCTCACCTCTTGGGTTCTCTAGAGATTGGTTTGTTTTGCAGGAATCACCTCTCCAATCAAGGTAATCGGCCAAGAACTCTCCCCCTCTTTGCGCATGCAAATCGCGATTTGGGAGTGATTTCTTGGATCCTCTTTTTCCTTTATGCTTTGCGATTTCATCCTAGATTGTAGCTCTTGATAGTATACTTGCTACTAGGATTGAATTCATGATTGATTTTGAATGGAAGAGGAACCGATTGTTGATTGTGATTCTTGGCCTTTGCGATTTGTACTGTTGAGATTGAGGCTTGTGTAGGTTGTCTAGTAATCGATGGACTTGGGTAAAACAAGAAGATTGGATTGTTCCATCGTTTCTAGAACAACCGACGAACTGTGCTGATATTGGGTTGCTGTTTTGTTTTTGCAGATGCCTCCAAAGATGAGAAACGCTAGAGCCGCCAAGAGCACAGCTTCTCCAGCCGTGAGAGCTCCACCTGGTTACCCATGGCCGAACAAGATTGAGGGCGAACCCATCGACCTCAATGATCCGATGCTCCTTGACTACAATGTTGAGGGATGGGACAAGGAGTCAGCGGAGAGATACAACCGGCTCCTACTAGCGGAAATCTTGCCCACGCGGTTCGCTCACCAGGAGACTCTAGCGATCTCGGCCTTGACACTGAGGTGTTCGATACGATGCAGGCTATGGGACTCATGCCTCTCTGTTTCCCAGCCCAGGTTCTCTACCCGGATTTGGTTAGGCAAGTGCTCGCGACGTGCCAGATCACTTATCTGAACCCCAATGAGCCTACATACGAGAACTGCTTCTTCTCCTTCATGGCTGATGGCAAGTTCTGCTCCATCTCCCTCAACGATCTGAACGAGCTACTCGAGATTGCGGACACGCCAAGGGGAGTTTCAGTGGAGAAGAAGTTCAAGCCGGCAGACACCTTTTGGGACCTCATTGCATCCGGCAAGTTCACCTCTCGCAAGGCCTACCAGTCGCAGATCCGGAACCCTGCTATCCGGATCATCGCCAAGATCGTGTCCAACGTCCTGTTCGCGAAGGAGTACACCTCCAAGATCACGAATGGGGAGCTCCAGGTTCTCTACACGGGTCTTGAGGACGAGATGCGCAGAGAGAAGATCACCCCGATCCAGGAAGTCAAGACCAACCCAGGGTTCCATCTCATCTCCATGTTCGCTGAGCGCAAGGACACCTTGATTCGGACTGATGACAAGAAGGATCGTTCCGGCAGTCTGCTCACTCCCTTGTTCCAGCGCTTCAACATCAACCTCAGCTCCTACACGGTTGTCTCTGAGATGGAGTACATTGATACTCCTTACCTGATCGCATGCCACATCTTGCGCGACGAGACACCTACAAGTTCCAAGACAAAGAAGGGAACCCTCTGCTAAGCTCCTATGCCTGGGTTCACAGACTTCTTGTCCCTGGAGAACATTGTGTTCTCACTCAGTGAAGAGCACCTCTGCGATGATCCGCGAGCGCCGGTACAGAACGATGATGATGACATGGATGATGTGGAGCATGTGCCTCAACCGGCTGATGGTGAGTATGACCTGGAGGACTTCACCGATGTGGCTGATGATCACGCCTACAGACGCTGGATGGTCGAGTCCCAGAAGAAGAACAACAGCCTCATGAAGAGGATACTCAGGGCGATCACAGGCGGCTGCATTGGGCACAGGAGGAGCGTACACCGCAGAGAACAAGGCGCCCAGGCAAGGAGCAAGCGGGAACATCGACTGGAGCAGAGAGACTGCCGAGGAACAGGAGGACAGCTGGTCACTCCGGTAGCGGCGATTCAGACTGAGTCCGAAAGGACTATTTCTATCCCTTGTCTTATCCATCTGAACTATTTATTTTTCATGTTATTTGCTTCTGTTTGGTGTGTTTCAGCTTCCTCTGATTTATTTTCACAACCAGGGATGGTGTGAACTAAGTCTGGGGGAGCGATTGTACTATATTCGCTTGTGTGCTTTTTGAGTCAGTCCTTGTGTCATTTTTATGTTTTTATCGAGTCAGTTTTTAGGATCGAGTCAGTCAAAACTATTGTGGGAATCAGGACCTTATTTTGTGATGCTCTTTAACCACCTCGTGCTTTAACCTTCTTATTCAGTGACCTTAGCAGTGATGAAAGACCCACACATGGACCTGGAACACCCTGACTTATCTCATTTGACACTCCAGAAGTTCTATACCGATCAGGTTACACTGGGCAGACTTAACTCCACTTTATCTGAACCTAATCTGGACTTTAATTCTTCTTGTCATGGGCACTAGATCAGGGTAGAATGAGAACTACACTCAGGACTTCTTATCCGATTTTATCCCTCTTGCTGTTCCTGAGTGGCTAGCTCATCTTTAGCTAGTTCCCACCTTGAACCCTGACCTTTTGTTCCACCCTCATGCATTTGCTTTTCTAGTACTTTATGTGCAGATATGTGCAAAAAGTCGGAGAGGAAAGGATCGACGCAGTTCTTACTCATCAATGCTCACACAGTGGAAGAAGGCAGAACAATCAGTGCAGACAAGAGAACAACCAGAGTGCCTGTTCCATACAACAGAGAACAACGAAGGGAGTAAATGGCTAGAACGAACCAGGATGAATCACCAGTGGCATCATGTACATCACTTGTTACCTCCTTACTCGTCACCCCAGCATTTTTGTATTTCAGTATATGTAAAAAAAAAAGTTTTTTCTTGTTTTGTTTTTGCTTTGATTTACTGGTGACGAGAAGGGGAAGAATCCATGATGCATGCCACTGGGGAAGTTGAGAAAGTGATGGTGGTTTCAGTGAAGTGTTCTGAAGGGGAAGTTGAATCGCGCAGAGCAGTCCTATGATCGATCTATCGGAGAGCAGTCCGATCAGCAGAGATGAGTAAGGACTGTGGACCTCAATGGAGCCGTCCTCTCACGACCATTTTGTGCGATATCCTGCATCCACTCTTGGTAAACCCTAAACACTCTTGAACTCCACCATAAAAGTTAGCATGTTCTATACCTAGCCCGTTCTCTCTGAGTAGAGCCTGTGACAAGAAGCTCACGCTGATCTTAATTGAACATAAGGAGTTTTGTCTCGAAAGTGTTGCCTTTTCAGGTTGAGATGTAGAGTAAGGAGCCGATCTTCGAACAGCGATCAGGGGTTCTCAGTAAGTGTGTGTGGTCCTAATCTACAGCTTGTATGGTTCAGAGATTTGTGGTAAGAGTATGGTTGCTGAGAATAAGCGAGTTCCCACGCTTTCAAACCTTTCTCCCTGTTCTTGGTACTTGTCTTGTTCGAGGACAAACAAGGATCTAAGTCTTGGGGAATTGATATATGGTGTTTTTCACATCATTGTATATATGTTTTCATTTGTTTCAAGTCACTAATTCGTGTCAGTCTAGTCCTTTTTGACCTTTTACAGGTCTGGAGTTAGTAGAAGAGAGAAGAGAAGGTGCCTGATGATGAAAAGATGTCCTTTTGGAGCAATCCTGCGGAGAACACTCAAGTAGAACAGTCCCGAGACTGTTCTCTCTCAAGCGGAACAAGCAGACGGAGTGATCCGGAGATTGTTCCCGACGAATATGGAAACTCTTTATTTCGGGAATTAAAGCCCTGTTGCCCTAATCTCTTTTCTTCTGATTGGCGCCTCCATATAAAACGCCATCTATCTTTTTACTATTTTCTTACGCTAGTTTTTACAAGAGAACACTGTGAATTGCGATCTGCAACTTGTAAGGGAGAAGAATCCATCCTCTCATAGAGAAGATCATCTGAACCCTATTGTTTTCTACTCTGTTCTTATGCAATTTTATTCAGGATTTATGTCTTTGATTCTTGCATCATGATCGAGTAGTAGCCTTGCTCGCCTAGGGTTTTTAGGGTGTTGAGACATGAGCTAAACATAGATAAGCGATCCATAACTGTTCTTCATTCATACTGTTCTTACTGCTTTCATTAACCTGATCACTTGATGTTAGATCACTAGTTCATCGCTAGTTAACCGCTTAGGAGATAACTTGACATTGAATGAGCTTAGTAGATAATAAGTAGATAACTTGATGTATTGAATGAGCTTAGATCTTATACTAATCAGCGAAAGTAGATATTAGGGTGGTAAGTGAACTGATCGGACCTGTTCTCTAAAGCTTGCAATCGATCCTCATCCCAACGACAGTTAGGTGGTGAGATCGATCTGCAAAGCGATCACTGCCACGACAGTGGAGTGTTCCAGCTGAGTGATCCGAGTTCTAGAAAGCACTTCATCGCGCTTGAATAATTGTTTGGCTCCAATTCAACACCCAATGAAATACCCTAGGCTAGCTCTTGTTTAATTGAATCAATCTCGTGTTTTATTTGCTTGTTTACTATCGTCACTTTATAACCAAATCTTATATCCATCTTAGCTTGATTTCGGAACTTATAGAACTAGAGTGTAGACTGGTCCTCTGGATTTGAATCTCAAGTACTACAATTGCAACTGTTAACTTGGCAGTAGCAAGGATTCATTTTTAGTGTATCACCATCTTAAGAGATCTGAATATACCACCACAGACATATGTGCCATTTTAAGGATGGAACCTCAGAAGAGGATTGGGAATATATGTGGATGAAAATGTCTTTCTCCCACGAATTTAAAGGTATCTTGAGCCAAAATGTGATCTAATTAGTGGCCAAGAACACAGATTGCAAGAGATAGTAATCTGATTATCCAACATTAAAAGGAGAAAGTTATAAGCTGGTAAAGAGAATAAAAAGAAATAGAATGGTATTTACCATCATTGTCTTGGCAAGATCCTCGGACTATAAAATATGATCTAAGACATCCAAAGAATGTGATCAAAAGATATAAAAGCTAGCAAAAATAGATGCAAGACACATTGACCCGAAAAGAAAAAGAATGACTAAGTCATACCAGCTTAGCACCACGAATTTGATGTCCTAAGAGACACAATCAAGTTGCTACAGTGTCTATACAAGATAGACCAATAAGTTCCTAAAGATAAGAAACCTCGGGAAAGAAATGAAAGGTACATAGAATGATACAAATCCGAGTTCAAAGGAAAAAAGTCCAGACAGAGATATAAGGCTGGCCAGCTAAACATCTAAGGTACTAGACCATGTAGTTTGGGACGCCAAACTGCAAGGTAGTAAAGGTCCTAGATAATAAGATCTCAAATCTATTAGCTCATGTCTGGAACACTATGGAACTACATAAGAGTATTAACACTAATATGTGTTTTACATACAAGAGAGCTCATAAAGAAAGTAGAACTTGAGTTTAAAGATATAAAGCGAGGATCATGAACCCACGTAAGAATACTCATAAATAATAAAGGAAACATGGGGTTTAAAGTATTTACAGAAAGATGGGCGTATTGGCCATACATATAGAAAAACGCCATCAAATGATAAAAACCAGTGAATGGGTCTTGTGAGGAAAATAAACCATGAGATATAGGACATCACCCACATGGTCTAGGTGCTCATGTTCCTACTTAAAGCATTCTAAGAATGGCTTGATTACACAAGGATACTCACAGGAGACCAAGGAACAGATTATAAGGGAGATATACTCGTATGTGGTGGATGCTACTACAAAAATCGAAATTGATAAAGGTCTGGTTATAAGTAAGAGAA